>NW_007730704.1:124682-138467 GCF_000696425.1 Galeopterus variegatus
CCATCACTGTCTGTCTTTACTTTGATGATATTTGACGAATGCCACAACACCAGTAAACAACACCCATATAATATGATCATGTTCAATTATCTAGATCAAAAACTTGGAGGATCTTCAGACCCACTGCCCCAGGTATCGCCAAATCAGATGAATTCCTCTGAGGAGCTATAATTATCCTAAATCCTATTTACTTACTGTTGTGGCCACATTGAGGATGTTCTTCTTAGGTTCTAAGTCCATATTGTACTATTTACTGATTAATTTTGATTCATTCATTAACAAATATGTATTATGTGCCTCCATGTGCCATGTGTGGTTCTGGGCACTGGGGATACAAATATGAAAAGACATAGCCCTTGCCCTCAAACGGAATAAGTTTCATGGGGAACCAGATATGTAAGAATTATGTCACAGTTTGTGGTGGTATCATGCTATGGAGATGGGTACAAGGTACAGTCAGAACATAAAGTGAAAGTACTGCCAAGTGTGCTATGAAAGTAAGGCAAGATGTAATAGAAGTTAGGTTAGGCAAAAACTAACAAGAGTTTGCCAGGTAGATAGCTGGATGGTTTTCATTAAGAGGGTACTGTGTGTCCAGAGGCACAGAGGTATGGAAGAGCCTGGTATGCTCAAGAATCCTGAAGATCTTCAATATTACTTGAGTTTAGAGTGTGAGGTAGGGAATAGCAGTAGGTGAGGCAGGCTGGGAGAGAGAACGATTGATGGACCAAGACGTCCGGAGAGACCAGAAGGTGTGGGATAAGTAGGCAAGCAGATAGATTAATATGGGAGAGAAGACGGAAACACCATTTTTGGTGTCATCAGAGAACAGGAGTGAGAAGAGTAAATTCAGAGAGTAGTTCTTAGATGAGGAAAGGAAGGAAATTACTGGTGTATAACCTCTTTTTTCTCTTGAACATAAGAGAGGTAGAATATTTGCTGAGAATCATCAATATGGGAATGGGGGAAGGAGCTTGGGGAGGGTGGAGAGGATTTGAAATGGGAGAGAGAACTGAGAGGAATACACTGATGAACTCCTTGGTCCTATTGGAGGCCAAAATGAGGCTGGAAACCATAAATTTGTGGTATGCCACTTTGCACATTTGTATAAAATCCTCCTGCCCTAATAATTACCCATTTAGGAAGTGCAGGTTAAAAGAAATTCAGTATGGTGCCCACAGGAGAAAAGTATCCTTCCATAGCAATCGTATTTCTTACAACTTTTTCTTCTAGAATAAAATTGATGGTTAACTAGATTCCTTGCTGGTGGGTCAGTTATTGAATAATTATTGAGTGGCTATTGGAGGAAGAAATGAATATTTATTAGATTACCTTTAAGCTAAATTCTTTTAAAAAGTGTTATCTTACTGAATCCACACAGCTACCATTTTAAATAGCTGTTGTTTCCCAACTTTATGCAGAGCTGAATGATACTTGTCCAAGGACACAAAACCAGTGTGACATGGAAGTGTGTCTGATTTCAGTCCTTTTCATTTTCAATATGTTGTTCTTCACATCATGGGGCACACAAGGCTAAAGAAAAGAGAAGTCTTGACTTGAAAGGATTTCCTGTCTCACTTTCTGTGCTGATTAGTGTCCAGCTGATGGTGTGATTCCTGCATTTATTCAGTGCTTTGCCTAACAGCAACCTTTCTTTTTGCAATTTCAGAAAAAAAAAAAAACTGTTCTTGCTCTTTATCTGAAGTTGGTAAAAACAAAAAACCCTACTTCACCAGGAAAGTGTTACATGAGGTGCTGAAAAGACATCATGCTGTTTCTCAGACATCTGCTGATTTGGAATGCTTCTTACAGGTTGTTGGGCTGACTGCCTCAGTTGGCGTTGGGGATGCCAAAAACACGGATGAAGCCATTGATTATATCTGCAAGCTGTGTGCTTCTCTTGATGCAACAGTGCTAGCAACAGTCAAAGACAACTTGGAGGAACTGGAGGAAATTGTTTATAAGCCCCAGAAGTGTAAGTGAAATCGAGTAACAAGCCTGTTGGGTGTTAATCTCTGCTACCCCTACTTCAGAGTGATTTAGGTGAACACTGAACTCTGACCCTTTTTCTGTTTAGTAGAAAATTTTTATCCCCAAACTTGTAGTCACGTTTCTGGCCTCTCTTTCTAGCTGAGCTCTGTCCCCAAGCAACTGATGAACCTCAGAAGTGCCTGTAGACAGCAAACATTCTTACTCTTTGGTTCCCAAAAAAAACCAATTATGAAAGTACTAACAATGCGAAAGAGGTGATGAGAAAATCTAAGCATGTAGGTAGCCACTGCTCTGCTCAGTCCTTCCCTGTGCCCATGCACGTATTTTGTGGTCATCATTGTTTAAATATGTATCTGATAAATTTAGTTGAAATGACATTACATGAACTTATCATATCTCTCCTCAAAAGGTCAGAATATGATTTTTATAGGATTGGCTAGCAAATGTTTATTGACTTTGCTATTATACTGACTCTGCAAGGGAGAGGGAGTTCAAAAGACATATATGTTTTCATCCTTGCTCTCTGAGTAGCATATGACTCTGTGAGCCTAAGGCAGACCAAATACATGCGAAGTACGGAGCGGCACAGTTAAGTTCCTTTTTGGCATCCTTGCTCTCTGAGTAGCATATGACTCTGAGCCTAAGGCAGACCAAATACATGCGAAGTACGGAGCGGCACAGTTAAGTTCCTTTTTGGGAGCTGTCTGTAAGGAGTTTAGAGAAGGTATCCAACTTCAGCTTTTTAGTATCACCTATGAATTTCTTTTTTTAAAAATTGTGACTATAATATTTTATTTCTTAAGCTCAGTAGTGGGTACACAAGTCTCAGTGTATTATTCTTGGTACTTTTTTGTATGTCTGAAATATTTTACCTGTGAATTTCTTTATAATCCAGTCCTTCTGGCCCTCTGAGCTTCATTGCCTCCAAACCCACAAACCCAACCGTGTTGTATTCCTCTGGGTTGCTCAGACATGTCCTGTGCTTTCTCTAAGCTTTTGTCCACGCTGTCCTTTGTATATGACTGCTCTTGCTTCTTCTCATATTTATTCTACAACACTGCCTTCCCTGGAGAAATTAGATATTCCTTTTCCTGTGCTCCATGACACCTTGCACATACTTACGTTACAGAACTCTGATGTGGTTATTTGGCTATGTATCCCCCCTAAAAATGCAGCCCTCTGTGGAGCATGCAGTGTGTTCTTTTCAACTGTCTGTCACCAGAACTTGGCACATGATAGGTAGGCAATTAAGTTTCTGCTGAAAGAATACAATAGTGAATGGTAGGATCAGTGTGAACACTCCTGGGGGTTGGGAGGGGAGGGAGAATATCAGAGCACAGAGACGGTTAGAACGTGGCCTTGCAGAGGAGGGAGGCACACCAGCCTCATCAGAGCAGAGGTAACGGGAAAGCCAGAGTGAGCAGTGGGATTAGAGCCAGACCATGAAAGATGTTAGAATCAGTGCACGAAGTGATAGGAAGCCATTGCAAGATTTTTGAGCATTTGTTATATCATTTAGACCACCTGCCAGCGAGCTTGGGATTTCAGGTTTTCCAGAGGGAATAACAAAGTAAGAGAAAGGTTTGGAGATACCTACTTTGAACTATGATCTGTTTTTCCTGAAAAATGCTCACTTTTCTTTGATGACTCTAGTTTTCAGGAAAGTGGAATCAAGGACTACTGACAAATTTAAGTGCATCGTATCTCAGTTAATGAGGCAGACAGAGAGTATGGCAAAGAGTATCTATGAAGAATTTGGTGAGTTCTACTTTAACTCTCGGTTGGATAAATCTCTTATTTTGTATGCTGTCCGTCTGTAAATAGCCATATATTGTTCACTAGTGTCTTTTTTCATTCTCCTTAGTTCAGACAATGTCAAGACCACATCAGAGGTTGGCTTTCTTGATTATATGTTATTCAGGAGCCTTGTAGGAGTTGGCTAGAGGAATCCACTAAAGGCTTTTAAATAGTGGGGTAGCACAGTTTTGCATCTGCAATTTTAGAAACTTCCTCTGACTGCTGGATAGGGAATGGATTGGAGGGAACAAGGCAAGAGGTAGGAAGACCAGGTAGAAGCAAAATGACATGTTCTGAATTGAGGAAGTGGCGGAAGGCTGGAGAAGTGGCAGTGAAGTCACTTGAATTTCTACTTTCTTATTGCTCTCACCTCAGGAACCCTGTCTCAACCTTTTTGCCAATGCACATCCTGTCAACTGCTCATTTCCAGATTGCTTAGGTTATTTTCATACCTACCCAAGTTCAATAAATACTTGTTGGTTCATCTTCTTTACTGCTGGCCACCTCATTTTGGCCGGGGCTGAGAAAGAAGCATGTCAGTAGTGTCCTTTGTTCCTCTTATTAAAAATGAATGGGTGAGAGGAGAAATATAACCCACAGATATGGCTCTTGCCTGTGAGTTTATTGTATACTAGTGTAACTCACAAACTAAGGCACTTGAGAACAGGGCTGTACCTTCCTTCCTCATTTTATATCCCCAGTTCCCTGCACAGAGCCTGGACTAAAACAGATGCTCTAATTTTTTTTGAAGATGACCGGTAAGGGGATCTTAACCCTTGACTTGGTGTTGTCAGCACCACGCTCACCCAGTGAGCTAAGCGGCCATCCCTGTATGGGATCCAAACCTTTGGCCTTGGTGTTATCAGCACCACACTCTCCCGAGTGAGCCATGGGCTGGTCCCTACATCTCTCTTTTAAAAATACAAAAAAGATACAAAAGTAAAAGATAGCAAACCAAATGTAATCTTTCCTGACCCCATATTCTCCTAGTTATAGTTTTCTGCTGCTCTTCTCAATAAAATTTCTCAAATAACTGTCTCCACTTTTTTCCACCCTCTACTTAGTTCACTTAGTTCAACTATTCTAATCTGTCCCTTCTACTTCATTGACCTGCCTTCTGCAAGGTTTGGCCTTGGTGTTATCAACACCACACTCTCCCAAGTGAGCCATGGGCTGGCCCTCAGATGCTCTATTTTGAACCAAACAACTGAGGCTTAGCTTAGGAAATGCACACATATAGAAGTGTCCATGACACGTGTCTTTTGAGCACCTGCTGTATGCTTGGCCCTGTGAATGCTGCTCTGGAGATCAGATGGCCCAAGTTCATAGCAAAGCAGAATAAGTTGTGTTGAGTCCTGAGCCTCTGGTTTTTATATGTCCTCCTCTGATGAAGCTCTTGAGACCTGTTATCTATTTTTACTCACTGCTTCTTCATTTTTAAAGGCAAAGTTGGGTTTTTTTCATGTCCATTGTTTTACCTCTGTCCTGCTTTTGTTGTCAGCTCATAGAGCCAGTAGAGCTTGAGGATCTGACACATGTGGATTTAAATTCCTGCCCTCCCCCCATGTACTAGCTTTGTGACTTTGGGTACATTACTTAGCCTTTCTGAACTTCAGTTTCCTCATCTATAAAATGTAATATCTACATTATTGGGTTGTGAAAATTAACTGAAATTAAGAATGTCAGGGACTTTGATTCTTGGTACATAGTAGGTACTTAGTAAACAATTATATACACAGATACACTGCTGAAAACTCAAGACTATTAAAAGGGGAATACCCTGTTTACAGAGAGCAAGAAAGAAAATTAGAGGATGAGGCATATTTAGAAACTTAAATGACTGGCCATATGGCACAGTGAAAAACTATTTTTTTTTTTTCCAGAAAACCTGTCTCAAATTCGAAACAGGGAATTTGGAACACAGAAATATGAACAGTGGATTGTTGCAGTTCAGAAAGCGTGCGTGGTGTTTCAGATGCAAGACAAAGACGAAGAGAGCAGGATTTGTAAAGCGCTGTTTCTGTACACTTCACACTTGCGGGTATGTCCCTGCTTTTGGAAGGCGTATTTTAGTCGTGGCACCTACTGGAAGCTGCACTATAGCAGATGACAGAACATCGACTTCTCCTTCTGTCCCCCAGAGCTTGCTTAAGAACCCTCCCAGAAGGTTCTTGTGAAGCAAGCTCCAAAAGTTGTCTCATTTAGAATCACCTTAATTTGCTTTCTGAAACTTAACACTGAAGGCAACGGGACTGAAACAAAGGTTCATATTCTGTGCCGTGCCTTTGTCATTCTCATAGTTGACATGGCTGGAAAAAATTGGGTGGTGATAAGAGAGCATTATTCTACATGTGTGACTGTTGACAGCCGTCTTTACAGTTCAGTAAATGGGTCCTGTTGCCATTTCCCGAAGCACATGTTTTCTTACCTTATTCCACCGTATGTTTTCAAAGCCACATGATCAGAAATCCAGGAGTCTCTAGTTAACTGAGAAGTTAAGGAACAACAGTAACAGCTGTCCCCTCTGCTTATCATGCCATTGAAAATATTTTAAAATGCATTTGATTAGCATGCACTTATAGAATTTTAATTAGCTTTTTGAATATTTGGTGCAGGTGATCAGTGCTATTATTCTGAATAGATGCATTTACAATTTAGTAACGGCTGCAGTGTATGTTAAGTTGAATGTCTGAACTATTTATTTGCTTTTATTATTGTTCTGTAATCTTTGATGAGCATTTTTCATGTAGTTTTTCTCTTTCTTTTCTAAGGTAGCATTCTAGAATCCAAAGTGATTCTAATTAACTAATGCTTCTAGCTAATTGAGATTTTTTTCAAATGGTATTTGATTCTAAGGTTTTATTCCAGAACTATTAGGGACCATTAATCTTAAAAAAACTAAGTTGGAATAGACTTGAGAAAGGTTTTGTTGAAACTGGTCTCTTATGGGCCGGCCCGGTGGCGCACTGCTATAGTGCGCCGCTTGGGAAGTGCGGCGGCGCTCCCGCCGAGGGTTCGGATCCCACATACAGACCGGTTCCCGCTCACTGGCTGAGGGAGGAGCGGGGGCAACACCAAGGGTTGCGATCCCGTTGCTGGTCCCGGTCTGGTACGGGGGTGACACTGAGGGTTGCGATCCATTGCCGGACACAGAAAAAGACAAAAAAAAAAAAAAAAGAAAAGAAACTGGTCTCTTATTAGGTACACCTAATTGAATTTAAGAACAGTGAATGTGTTAGACATTGGAAACATATTGAAACTCAGTTTTCATTTGAAACAGAAATATAATGATGCCCTCATTATCAATGAGCACGCGCGAATGAAAGATGCCCTGGATTACTTGAAAGACTTCTTCAGCCAAGTCCGAGCAGCAGGATTTAATGAGATTGAGCAAGATCTTACTCGGAGATTTGATGGTAGGTGGTATTTTCAGAGGAAACCGTTGGAGTCTGGTGACTCGAGTGGCAGCTTACGTATATGGTATTGTATTTAGCATACCTAAGTATGGTGGTGCTTCGGAGGTTGTTCTGGATTTAAGAAGACATTGTGGATGGTAGGACTACTTTGCTTCAGTGAAATCTAGTACCTATGGAAAGATTCTGTTGTTTATAACATTTCCTAATTGGAAGAATGAAAAATAGTAGGATTTACAAAGGGTACTTCCCATACAATTTCAAATAGTTGCATTCTTTTTGTTTAACTTTTATTAATTTTATAAAGTTTTAAAAAATACAAAAAAGTTTTAATGATATTAAAATGACTGTAATTTATATATATTTCTATATAAAGAGAAAACAAAATTAACCATAATCTCACTGCCCTCATATTATTAATTAAAATACAGAAAGATAGTAAATGAAAAGTAAATTTCCCTTTCCCCTCTTTTGAATTCCTTTTTCCAGAGGTAATTGCTGCTAATAATTTTTTTTTTCACCTGTACTGAGATATTTACTATGCATATGTGTAACCAGTGATGTGTTGGACAACCAGCTCTCTGGGGAAAAAAATGCATGTGTATATATGCACATATGTTTATTATAACTTTTATTGATAACAGAGGATTTTAGCACACAATTTACAAACAATAAAAATATTTTCTTTATGATAAATTTCATATAGCCAATTAGTTCTCATAGAATGCTTTTGGTGGTTTTTGCAGAACTCTTGTATTTATAGCCAATCATTGGTTACAACAGACGAATGTGTAGTTCTGATTTGGATGTTGGTATATATTTTCACTACCGTTAGGAGTAAGATGAAAATGAAACAACAGAGACATATGTTGGAACTTCACTTGTTTGTCAATGATGTGAGCAGCTTTTTTGCTGAATTCGATAACAGTTTTTCAGACACTTGGAGAATATTTTCTCATTTTTTTGTGCTATTCACAATGTAGTAGCTAAATTTAATCTGCATTATTATTTTCTCTATAACTTTCATAAGTCTAGACTGTCAACAATCTTGATTTTTTAGTATTCCATTGTATACTGTAGTCAATTTCAAGCCACTGGTATGATGTCATTGAACTAGTGCTACAAACAGATGAACAGTAGCATGCTATTTTATAAACAACTGACTCATACTCTGGTATGATCAGGCCCCAGCACACTACTGTTTTATAACTAACTAAATATATATATATATATATATTTTAAAGGTGGGATCATAGTGCACACACTGTCCTTGTACCTTTATTGTTTAACTTAAAATATCCTTGAGATCTTTCCATATCAGCATACAAACAACTCCCTCATTAATTTTAACAGCCACATTATATTAACATCAAATGCATAGCCCATGATCTGTTGAATTGTTTCCCTATTGTTGGGTATTTAGGTTGTTTCCTATTTTTCTTTTATGTTCCTAACAATAGTATGGTGAATATCCTTGGATGTGTCATCAGTAGTTTTCTTAATATAACTATGTCTCATATTCCTAGGTGGAGAATTATTGGATCAAAGGATGTATGAGCTTTTTGTTCTGATGGGTATTGCCAAATTGCCTTCCTAAAAGGTTGTGCCAATTTAAATTGGTGGTTATTACTCATAAAATTCTGGTCAAACATTGAGCAAATAATGAACTGTAAGAACTATCACAAAAGGTCACAGTGTGTTCTACATTTTTAGAATTTATAAGCCATTTAAAAAATGTTTCTCATTTGCAGAAAAGCTACAGGAACTAGAAAGTATTTCTGTGGATCCCAGCAATGAGAACCCTAAACTCAAAGACCTCTGTTTCATCTTGCAAGAGGAGTACCACTTAAACCCAGAGTCAAGAACCATTCTCTTTGTGAAAACCAGAGCACTTGTGGACGTAAGCTTTCTTCCTCCTTGTAGATGACAGATTCACCCACCATTTATTGAAAAGGTTGTCCTTTCTCCAGTACTCTGCAATCAAGTATCCATATATGTGTGGGTCTGTTTCTGGATTCTCTATTCTGTTCTAATTCTTTCTTTGTTTATCCTTACACTAAAACCCTACTGTCTTAATCATTCTAGATTATAATATCTTGATATGTGAAGAGCAAGCACTTTGTCCTTTCTGTACCTTTTGTCAGTTTTTTAATTTTAGCCATAGAATGGCTAAAATTTGTGTCTCACTCTGTTCTAATTCTTTCTTTGTTTATCCTTACACTAAAACCCTACTGTCTTAATCACTCTAGATTATAATATCTTGATATGTGAAGAGCAAGCACTTTGTCCTCTTCTGTACCTTTTGTCAGTTTTTTAATTTTAGCCATAGAATGGCTAAAATTTGTGTCTCACTAGGGTTTTAATTTGCATTTCACTAATGGCTAGTATGGTTGGACATCTTTCATATACTTATTAGCCATCTATATATATGTTCTTTGGTTAGGTGTCTGTCCAGACCATTTGCCTATTTTAAAATTGGGCTGTTAATCATCTTATTGTTGAGTTTTTGAGAGTTCTTTTTTACATTCTAACAGAAAAGCCCTCTGTCAGAAATGTGACTTGCAAATATTTTCTTCTGGTCTGTGGCTTGTCTTTTCATTCTCTTAATAGTGTCTTTTGCAGATTGAAAGTTGAAAGTTTTGACAAAGTCCAATTTTTAATTTTTTTCTTTTATGGATTTTGCCTGTGTATCTAAGAACTCTTTGCTTACACAAGGTCACAAAGATTTTCTCTGTTATCATCTAGAAGTTTTGTAGCTTTACAATCCATGTTGAATTAATTTTTGTGTAAGTTGTGAGGTATGGGTTGAGATGCTTTCTTTTTTTCTTTTTTATATGGATGTTGAATTGTTCCAAAACTGCACGTTTGACAAGACTTTCTTTTCTCTATTTGAATTGCCTTTGCAACTTAAAAAAAAAAATCAGTTGATTATTTGCATAAATCTATTTCTGGATTCTCTATTCTATTCCATCAATCTATACATCTTTCCTTTCACCCGTACACACTCTCTTGATTATGATAGCTTTATAGTAAGTCTTGAAATGTGGCAGCCTGAGTCCTCCAACTTTTTCTTTTCCCTCAAAGTTGTTTTAGCTATGTTTTTTTGCCTTTCCATATACATTTTAGAATCAGCTTGTCCACATCTGTGAAAAAGTCTTCTGGGATTTTGTCTGGGATTGCATTGAATCTATAGATAAAACTGGGGAGAAATTACATCTTAACAATATTGAGTCTTACAATCCATGATCATATTATATCTCTTCATTTATGTAGGGCTTCTGTATTAGTCATCTATTGCTGAGAAACAAATTACCCCAAAACTTAGTGTCTGGAAACAACAAAGATTATTATCTTACAGAATCTGTGGGTCAGGAATCTGGAAACAACTTAACGGGGTGTTTCTGGCACAAAATCTCTCAAAAGGCTGCAGTCAAGGTGTTAGCAGGGGCTGCAGTCATCCCCAGTCTTGACTTGGGGAAGATCAACTTCCATGCTCTCTTAACAGGCTATTTGGTAGGCCTCAGAAGATGTGCTTTCTAAGTTCACTCATGTGGGCCTCTCCATAGGGTTACCTCACAACAAGGCAGCTGGCTTTCCCTACAGTGAGTGATCTAAGAGAGATTGGGAGAGAGTGCCTAATATGGAAGCCATAGTCATTTTATAATTTCATCTTGAAAGTGATATTTCATCATGTCTGTTGTATTTTATTCATTAGAAGCAAGTCAGTAAGTCCAGTTCACAGTCAGGAGGGTATTTCACAAGGATCTGAATACAGGGGGTGAAGATCATTGAGGGCTACCTGCCACATCTTTTTTGGTTTCTTTTATCAGTGTTTTGCCCTTTTCATCATAGAGATTCTGCACATATTTTGGTAGACTTATATCTAGGTGTTGATTTTTTTGGATGCTGTTGTAAATGGTACTTTTAAAACTTTTCAAATTCCAGTTGTTTGTTGCTGGTATATAGAAATACAATTGATTTATGTATATTGAGCTTGTGTCCATCAATCTTGCTGAACTCATTTATTGATTCTATGTACCCACTATTCTGGACTTTGCTTTTTTCACTTAAAAAATATCTTGAAGATTAAACTATATCAGGTCACAAAGATCTATACCATTACAGCTAATTGTTGCATAAAGTTCAATTTCAGGAAGCTTTTATCCTTAAATTTGTCAGTCTGAAAACTGTATGAATATTAACTTTAAGTTTTTTGGTTTTTGCATATATTTCAATATTGAATTAATATACATGTTTTACAATTGGCATCCAACTTATCATTGCTTTTCATTTTCAGGCTTTAAAGAAATGGATTGAAGAAAATTCTAAACTCAGCTTTTTAAAACCTGGCACATTGACTGGACGTGGCAAAACAGATCAGAACATAGGTATTTATATATAGTGAATCAGATTTAGTATACTATGTATATAAGAATATATATAATATATTAAAATTCTTTTTAAATTCTTCTATCAGTCAGGGTTCAGCCAGAGAAGCAAAACTAGTAGGAGATTATAAATATGTATATGGTGTGTATGTGTATGTATAATATGTACACATACATACACACAGATCTTTTACAAGAAATTGGCTTATGTTATTGGGATGGCAAAAATAGTCTGTGTTCAGGAAGTTCAGGTGTTCAGGAAGGGGAGATCAGGAACAGGCTGGAACCCCACAGGCATGAGCTGTTTGTAATCTCTGAGCTCGGGGAATGAATAAGACCTGTTTTAAAAGGGTTAGGCCCACCTAGAATGAACTTCCTTTTGGTGTAACTTAAAGTCAACCGATCAAAGACTTTATTATTTTTTTTTAATTTTTTTTTTTTTTTTGTCCTTTTTGAGACCGGCCGCACCACGCCCAGCCAGTGAGCACTGTGAACGCACCGGTCATCCCTATATAGGATCCGAACCTGCGGTGGGAGCGCTGCTGCGCTCCCAGCGCCGCACTCTCCCGAGTGCGCCCCTGGCTCGGCCCAAAGACTTTAAACACATCTGCAAAATTCCTTCACAGCAATACCTAGATGAATTGAGTGCGCCCCGGGCTCGGCCCAAAGACTTTAAACACATCTGCAAAATTCCTTCACAGCAATACCTAGATGAATAAATGGGAACTATAGTTCAACCTAGCCAACTTGACACATCAAAAGGCCATCACAATGCTCAACTACCAAAAACTACACTAGTCTCTTTCCTTGTAGACATCGCCTCATCTCATATGTCCTGCAGACAAAGTCGAAATTATTTTTTAAATGCTGTTTGAACCATCATTCTCCTGCTCCAATTCTCAATCAGTACATTAAGGTTAACTAGAAATCAAAATGTTCTGTTTCTTTTTTTTTTTTTTTTTTTTTTTTTTTTTTTTTTTCTCCTGCTCCAATTCTCAATCAGTACATTAAGGTTAACTAGAAATCAAAATGTTCTGTTTCTTTTTTTTTTTTTTTTTGTCTTTTGTCTTTTTCCGTGTCCGGCAACGGGATCGCAACCCTCGGCGTTGCCCCCGCGCCTCGCTCAGCCAGTGAGCGGGAGCCGGTCTGCATGTGGGATCGGCGCACTCATCCAGTGTGCCACCGGGCCGGCCCAAAATGTTCTGTTTCTATTTCATTGTTATTCTTTAAAAGGTAGATTATACAGCTTTTGTGTATTATGTATTTTACAATTAAAAAAAAATCCATGCAGACAATCTTGAAGTCTAGCTTGTGTGGTCAAAGGATGAAAGGCTGCCCCTGTTATCATCTGGGAGGATCTAGGTGGCCAGCCTTCATCCTGACGTTCTCACAGCTGTGCTCCCTGCCCCTCAGTGACTGGCAGGGATGCGTCCTCACTCTGGTCTTCCTGTTTGGTGTTGTTTATAATAAGCAACCTCCCCTCATACCCATCTGTCAGTCCTTAGTCATCACCCTTCCTCTTTACCTTTATGAAATTTTTAAACTTCATGAATACAAAAAGTAGATTCAGATCTTAAAAAGTGGCTTACCAAATGAAGTCCAATACACATTATTGCAGGTAGAATTCAATGTTTTCTGCAATCTGACTTCAACATGAGTCTAACTTGATTTTCAGACTTTGTTATTCCTCCACATGTAGACCTTTGGAAAATATTTTCTTGTTTGTTCTTTTATCCATCCATCCAGCAACACTACTTAGAACTTGCTCTGTGCCAGATATTGTTGGGTGATGGAGATGCAAAGGATTACTCAAAGCCCATCTCTTCTGAGCAGTGAGAGACCCTGAAGTGGTTAACTTCCCTTGGAAATGCTCCAGTGAGAGGCATCCCTTCCTTGGGAAATTAACCCTGAATTGGGTTTCTCTTCCTGCATTTATTTTCCAGACTAGGAAGTTATAGGAAGAGAACATAGGTGGGATTATAGTTTAACAATATAGTCTGGTAACTTTCAGTGAAACAAGCCAGATGACATTCCAGTAGACAGTTAAGTGATCCTATCAACAACAGCTTGGGCCGGCCCGGTGGCGCACTGGATAGTGCACCGCTTGGGAAGCACGGCAGCGCTCCCACCCGAGGGTTCGGATCCCACATACGGACCGGTTCCCGCTCACTGGCTGAGCGAGGCGCGGGAGCAAC
>NW_007730704.1:138477-147602 GCF_000696425.1 Galeopterus variegatus
AAAAAAAAAAAAAAAAAAAAAAACCCAGCTTGATCTTAGCAAACATTCCTTCTCCCTCCAGAAATTTTCCAGTATCTACACATATCAAGCAGTAACCTGTCTGTCCTTGAGCCAGAAACCTTGCTGTGCCACAAATCTTTATCTTACACCAGAGACTTTATAGCCTGAGGAAAATTTCCAGTCCTCCGCAAGGTCAATATTTGAAACTGCAAGGCTTTGGAAAGCCAGGCCCTGTGAGGTACATATGCTTTAAGAATCCTCTACAGGTCTGCTCTGTAAGAGTGAAGTGGAGAGCAGAAGTGACTCAACTAATACATAAATGTAGATGGGTCTTTGGGACCCATAAAGTTTAACCTTTGGTGTGCATATTCTTTGAGCCACTATTTTGGGTGTTTGTCATGATCACACGAACTGGCTGATGATCAAGTCCTCACTTCACTCTGTATTCAGACAATTTAAATTTAGTCTCCAAGATTATAGGATATTAGGAGGCAGTATGTGGCTCTCTTAGTCAAGATCCTTTCCTTCCCCCAATTAATAGAAACCCACCTAGGCTAGTCCAAGGATATGTAGGGCTGGCTGCAAGGATAATCAGGGCTCCACATAACCCATGATCAGGAACTACAGTTGGGCTTCATGGACAGTTGTAACTGAGACTGGAAAGTCAACTAAATCCTGCAGATCTGCTTCATTCTTTTCCCTTTACAGGTTGCTCTTTTGCTTCTCCACTCATGACTACTCCACACCTTCTCCATTTACTACCTGTCTCCAAATCCCAATTTCAAATTCCAAGAGGGAGAATCTTGCCCAACATGGTTCAAATGCTTATTTCAATCCAGTAGCTCCAGACAGGGGAACAGTCTCTGTATAAGTCAGGGTAACCTAGTTGCTCCAACAGACAACCCCAGAATCTCAGGCGTGTAACAAATAAGGTTATTGCTTGCTTAATCACAGTCCAAGTGTAGGTAGGAGGAGATGGGGGCTCTCTTCCACACACCTCCACTCACTTAGGGACCCAGGCTCATTCCTTGTATGACTCCTGCCATCCCAGGAGATCTCAGAGACCTCCACTGTGACCTTATCCAGTCCACTGATGAGAATAACAAGATCATGGACAATTTTTAGGGGTCAGGTTTGGAAGAGACATGCATTACTTCTGCCTACATGCCATCAATGAGAATTAAGTCACAAGGCCCCACCTAACTGTAAGGGAGGCTGGGAAGTATAATTTAGCTGTGTACCCAGCAGAAGAAAGATACAGGGCTTCGCGAACAGATAGCTTTGTCTCTTTCATAGACAAACATCATGTAACTGTAGCTATCCAGGGTTTTACCCCTGTGGGTGTGGCAGGGAAGGATTCTTAGAGAACAGGAGTGGGAGGGGATGCTGACACCCCAATAGTGCACACTGTTTGGGTCCTAGACTTAAGACAAGGCCTGACTGCCACTTGCTAGCCTGTCAGTGTACCACACCTCTGGAACCTTAAGGCCCTAGTCTATAAGGGGAATCATAACACTTGCCCCATTGACCTAAAAATGCTTTGTGAAGAGTAGATGTGAAAATGTTTAGTCAGCTGTAAACCCCTATATATATGTAAAGATGTTGAGTATTAGCTGTAGATTTATTTACAAAATACTCCATATTTGTTTTGGGATAACATGGCTGAAGCTACATAAGTAGTAAGTGCCAAAGCTGGGGTTTGAACTCAGGCAGTCTTAGGGCAGAGTTCAAGCTGTTAGAGGCCACCCTAAATGCCCTCTCTAAGACAGGCATAGGAATAGACCTTACTGCCCAGGGTTGTTGTGAGATCATGAATGTAAAGCACTTATCACTGTAAACCCCTATGTACATGTAAAGGTTTGAGTATTTGCTGTGGATATTTTTACATGTAATAATCATTCCATAGTTAGTAGCTATTTTTTCAAGGAGAAAATCTCTCTTTGGTGAGTTTTATAATGCACTCTTACTCTGATACAGGAATGACACTCCCAGCACAGAAGTGTGTATTGGACACGTTCAGAACCAATGGAGATAACAAGATCCTGATTGCCACCTCGGTTGCTGATGAAGGCATTGACATTGCTCAGTGCAATCTGGTCATCCTGTATGAGTATGTGGGCAACGTCATCAAAATGATCCAGACCAGAGGTAAGAGGGGCTTTGGTGCCATTCCTATATGGCTCCCATTTTATCTGATTTGTGAGTGTGTCTATCATTCTGGCCTTTCGCCTTTACTGAGCCAGGGTTGAGTATGTGACCAGTGGCAGGCACAGTGGACTCCGGTATCATTGGCCCTAAAAGTGACTTATTTGGTCAGGATTGGTTGGTTACAGTTCTGTCCACTAGCATGTACCCAGTTTTGATCACAATAATACTGCTTACTTGCCTGCCACTGACTGACATTTCTGGAAGGATGATTCCAACTTGGATTGAGGATTTGCTGGTCAACATGTGGACCTTTCATGGTTGTGCTTGTGGTGCTGGTGGGCTCCTTGTATTCCAGAAGAGATACCCGAGAGTTTTTCTGTCTCACCTGGATGAGATGGTCTCCTAACCAGTCTCCTCTCCTTTTTCCAATTTCCGTAAGAACAGCTGCCACATTACTTTTCCTGAAAAACAACTCTGAGCATGTCACTTCCCTGTATAGACACTCCAGTCGTTCCCCAATTTTCTTGATGTTAAAGAGTTTTCGACATTTGGCACCCACTTATCTTTCCAACCTTATTTCCCATTCTTCCCTTTTGTTCATTATCTACTTCAGCCAAACTGACTTTATCATTTATTGCTTTTTGAAGGAATTACTCATGTATTGCTACTCTTTCCTTGTACCTTTTCCCCTTCCACCATATCACCTGACCCTAATTCCCCCAGTTGGCAATAATCTTTCTTTTGAATGTCCATAACCCTTTATATCTATCTTTGTAATAGTCCTTTTAATTTTCCACCTATGTTCTGGTGGTTGTGAACATATTTCATTTTCCCATTGCCTAGAAGGCTCTTGAGGGAGGATCTGTTTATTATTCATTGTAGAGCCTTTATAGTTCATACTGAGGGTTTATGTTGGAATATTTATAAAGCAGTGTTTCTGATAATAAGGCTGTCCAATCACATTGCATTGATGGATACCCTGAGAAAGCCAGCCTAAGGTGAGCCTCTAGTTTATTCACATGTTTAACATGCAGGTGCACACCTACATTTGAGTCTACTTTTAACAGCTCACTTCCCTAGAAAGCAGAATCCAGTGAACCAAAGTTGAATTTCAGGAATACTTCTATCCCTTTGTTTACGTATTCTCAGGTTGTGTTAGAGTTTTAAGTCAAAGATGAGAAATGAAATATTTATTTTCTGATAGGCAGAGGAAGAGCAAGAGGTAGCAAGTGCATTCTTCTGACTAGTAATGCTTATGTAATTGAGAAAGAAAAAATAAACATGTACAAAGAGAAAATGATGAACGACTCCATTTTAAGCCTTCAGAGATGGGACGAAGAAGTATTTAAAGAAAAGGTAAGTTTTCATCTGTGTTATTCTTTCAGAATCTGACTATGAATAACAAACAGGGAAAGTGAGCATGGTTGGTGCCTTTTATCATATTGCTCAGTGTGTTGTATTAGAATAATGGTTTTATCCTGCAGTAAACATCAAATTCATTCTGTTTGTGTCAATAAGATTAAAATATACTTTATTATTGCTGAAATATGAAGTTATGTTTTTAGATCTAAAAGGCAAACTGAGCTAGAATTGCTCTTAAGTTGACAGTCCATCTTGAGGGCTACACCTTAACACTGCAGGGCAGAGATCTCGTTAGTCTCTTCCTCACATGTCTCTCTCTCTCTTGCTCAGCCAAAGTCAGTCCTTGGAGAAAATCTCCCAGGTCGCTGTGCAGGTGTTGGAAGGCCTATTGTAGCTATAGACAATAAGGTATAACTTGGAGTGGCACACCTATTCAAATCAGCCTCTTGGTAATGACCTTCCTTATTTTGTAATTTCCTTTATAACACAGAAGCATGAAATCAGATTGGAGAAAGTCAAGAAACACACACACACACTCGCTTGCATGCACGCTAACACTTTTTCTGGACCCTTTGCAGAGATTTTCATCTCAGAATCCCTGGAAGCACTGAACACTGCAGGGCTAGGAGAGAGCTTTAACACTAGAATCCGTAGTTCAAATCCCAGTCTGCCACTAACAGGATGTGTGACCTCAGGTATTTGCTCTGTCTTTTAAATAATCTCCTCATTTGTAAAGTTGGGAAAATAACGGTATTTAATTCACAGGGCAGTTGTGAAGATAAAATGAGATGTATGCATTGCTTAGACCAGTGCCTCATGTAAAACAACTACTCAAAAAAGGAGAGTTGTTATTGGACAGAGGCATGAGGCATAGTTCACCTTCATGCAGATGAGCCTTACTATTCAGTAGAACAACTCTGTAGTGTCCATAGTTTTAAAAAGTCATAATCTCTGTGCTCCAAAAAGTACTGAGAAGCAATGATCTAAAGCAAATTAACACTTTTTTAGGACAAAATTACAACTTTATGTTAGTGTCATTTAAAAAAACATTTCTTCCTAATGTTTCTTGGAGAATGAAGGTATCTAAAACCACTGCTTCTACATTTTCAGTGAGAATTGTAGGGAAATTCTTTAGTTCCTTCCTTAGTTTTACTGCACCACCTCTGCATTTTGTTGAATACAATGATGTTGCCAGTAAAGGCTTAAAAATCATATTGAGTCTCAATAACCATAGAATACTTTTTTACCTCCTCCGCTGGGTGACAAGCTACTTAGACTCATATGTGACCGAAGTGACAGAGTAAAAGTCTATTGAGGAAGATGGAGGCTGGACCAGACATAGACATTGTTTTGTAACCAGCACATCAAGACAAGGAGTGGGGTTGAATTAGGCACTTTGACAGCATTTGGGGGTCCACTAACACCCATAGATAGAAGACTGGTGTAATGGTAAAGAACAAGAGAGCCCAGAACAAGTGGAGCTGGGAGTTATTGGTAATTCCATGGCAGCTGGGAGCCCAGACTTTTGGTGACATCCCTGTCTTATCATAGGTGATCAGCCCAGCTGCTCTGTTAAAAAGAAAGCTTTGCTTTCAAAGGCTTAGTAGAAATATAATGAGGTAGGGAAATGTTATATTCTTAAAGCTAAAAGGAATTATGGTTGTTGGGGTTAGATCCCCTTCTGTGGTGTTTTGATAAGGGCATGGGGGTTGGATCTGAGCACTGATAGAGTTGGGATGTGTTGTCCCCCGAAAGCTCATGTGGAAATCTTATCCCCAATGCGGCAGTGTTGGGAGCTGTTTGGGTCATGGGAGCAGATCCCTCTTGAATGAATTAATGCTGTCCCTGGGGTGTGGGTGTAGTGAGTGAGTTCTCACTCTGTTATTTCCCATTAGAGCTGTTTAAAGGACACTGGCACCCCCCCCCCCCGTTCTTCTCGCCATGTGATGTGCTTGTACCCGCTGTCTATCTGCCCGCCATGAGTAGAAGCAGCCTGAGGCCTGAGCCAAATGCAGCTGTCCCAGAATTGTTAGCCAAATAACCCTCTGTGCTTTCTAAATTACCCAGTTTCAGGTATTCTATTATAGCAACAGAAAAGAACTAATACAAGCACTCTGGTCCCTGTATATTGGCTTTAATGGAAGAAAGAAACTCTATAGAAGAGAGGGAAAAAGTATACAGCTCTTTAGGACAATCTGCAAGTGGGTGGAAAGGGAGAGGGGGGAACAAAGAGTGCCCAGAGGCTGCACTTTCTTCCCAAGCTCCAGGGCCTTGTCTGTTGTGTGTAGCCCCTGTGGAATTCTCTGGATACTCTGCAGTCATCTTAGCAGGTAGGTGGTCCAGAGGTATCCAAGAACTAATTTCCATGATTGAAGCTTCAGGATTTGGCAATATTTTATTCTGGAGGAATTAAGGTATGAAGGGTGGTTGTGAAGGGTTATCTGGAATAAAAATGAGGAAGTCTGCTTTTTTCCCCTTCTTTATGAAACAGAGAACAGATGGGGGTGAAACAAAGTTCATTTTGAACAGAGAACTTCTTACAGGATGTGTACCCATGATCGTACACAATTGGGGTTTGATGGTTTTGCTTTTTTCCACTTCTGTGTGGGAAGGTAGGCATCTTTCAACCACAGATTGGAAGGGAGGACAGTGTGCTGTTGACTTAACTTATAACTTTGGTTGAGCCTCTTTATCCAGTTATTGATTTTTACTTAGTTTTAAGTCTACCAGTAATAGTTTTGGCTTATTATAATTTTTATCTATTGCTTATAGTAACACTTAAAATACTTGAGATTATTAGTATTTAATTGAAATTTAGTGTGTAATTGAATACCACTAGATATAAGTGAATTAAAAAAAAATTGATGCCCAAGGGGCAAGTTTATATTTTTACCCTCTTTCCTATCACATTCTCCCAACCCTGAGCTTGCCTCAATTAATGATTAGAACCTACTGAAAAAAGAAAATTAAAATTTAAATAGCTCATAGGGAAATATGTATCATGTAACACAGGTGTATTAAGTCCATTCCTGTCGTTTATAACAAAATACCTGGAAATGGCTTATTTGTAAGAAAACAATATTGCTTATAGTTTGAGAGGCTGGGAATTCCAAAGTCCAGGGAACATATCTGGAGAAGGCCTTATTGGTGGTGACAGTGACCCAGGGATCTCACATGGCAGAATGGCAGATCAGAGAGAAAGAGACTCACATACTTTCCTTTTAAAGCCCTCAGCACCATGTCCATGGGCATGTTTCTAGAATCTCACATGCTCTCCTTTTAAAGCCATCAGCACCATGCCCGTGGGCATGGTCCTAGAATCTAACCCTCTCTTCAAGGTCCCACTTTTAATTACCGTAATAGGATTTTCCACCCTCAATAGTTACAGTGGAGATTAAGCTTCAGTGACTTTGGGGTACCATTCAATCCACTGTATTCCTCCCCAGTTCCCCCAAACTCATGTCCTTTTCACATACAAATACATTCATTTCATCCCCCAAGTCTTAACTTGTTTCAATTCAAAAGTCCAAAGTTCAGAGTCCCATCTGTGAAATCAAAACAAGTTATTTTCTTCCAAAATACAATGGTGCGACAAGTATAAGGTACATATTCCCATTCAAAAGGGAGAAATAGGCCAAAAGAAAGGTGTAACCCTGTCCCAACAAGTCTGAAATCCAGCAGGGCAGGCATTAAATCTCAGAGCAAATCATGTACCTTGACTGTGTTTGATGTCATCTGCATGCTTGTGTGGGAGTTGGGTCCCCAAGTCCTTGGGCAGTTCTGCTTCTGTGGTTTTCCTGGTCTCCAGCCATGCTTCAGCTCCTGCAGGATGACGTCCTGCGCTGGTATATCTACAGTTCTGGAGTCTCCATGGTGGTCCCACTCTCATGGCTCTACTAAATATGTCACTGGTGGGTGTTTTCTGCTGTAACTCTGACCCCACATTTCTGCTCAGTATTGCTCTAGTGAAGGCCATCTGTGGTGATTCTGCCCCTGCAACAGATCTCTTCCTGAGTCCCCAGATGTTTACGTACATCCTTTGAAATTGAGGTGGAGGCTCCCAAGCCTCCACAGCTCTGGAATTCTGTGAGGCTGCAGACCTAACACCACATGGATGCTGCCAAGGTTTCTGGCTTGTGTCTTCTAAAGCTGCAGGTCCAGTCACACCTGGGGCCAATTTAGGCACAGCTGGAGCAGCCAAATTAGCTAAGATACTGGTTTGAGGAGCAGCTTCCCAAAGTGACCCTGGGCAGTGAACCTGTGGAGGGTGCTTTGGACCTGTCCCTGAGACCATTCTGTCTCCTTGGGCCTCTTGGCCTGTAATGGAAGGGTTGGGTCCAGAGACTTCTAAATGCCTTCAGGGCCTTTTTTCCCTTCTCTTAATAATCCCTTTCTTCTGTACTAATCTCATTAGCAAAGGATCACTGGGTTGTACCATTGCATTTTTCTTCTGAAAATGCCCTCTGCTTCTGTACCACATGGCCAGGCTGCAAATATTCTCAATCTTTACACTCTGCTTCCCTTTTAAATTCCAGCTTTACGCCGTGCCTTTGCTGCCATAACTCAGCATAAGCTGTTGCAAGTAGCCGTGCAGCTTCCTGAATGCTTTGCTGCTTAGAAATTTCTTCCACTGAATACCCTGGGTTAGTACCTTACAGTTCCACACTCCACAAAACTTTTGGGCATGAACAGAATGCAGCCGAGTTTCTTGCAAGTTCATAGCAAGGGTGATCTTTGCCCAGATTCCAGTAAGATGCTTCTCACTTCGATCTGAGACCTCCTTAGAATGGTCTGTACTGTCCGTATTTCTATCAGTGGTCTGCTCACCACCATTTACCCAGTCTCCAATAAGTTCCAAGCTTTCCCTGGTTTTCTTGTGTTCTAAACTCCCACCAGCAGCTAGGTTTTTTCTGGTCTGCTCCTTCAAATTCTTCCAGCCTTTGCCCATTAATCAGTTCCAAAGCCGCTTCCACATTTTCAAGTATCGGTTATAAGCAACACCCCACTTCACTAGTACCAATTTTCTGTATTAGTCTGTTTCTGTTGCTTATTAAAAATATACTTGGAACTGGATAATTTATAAGAAAAAATTATTACTTACAGTTTTGGAGGCTAGGAAGTCCAAAGTCCAGGGAAAACATCTGGTGAAAGCCTTGTTGTGATAGTGACCCAGGGATCCTATGTGGCAGACTGGTGGAGCAGAGAGAAATTCTCACATGCCCTGCTTTTGAAGCAACTCAGCAATATGCACATGACCACCATTATTAATCTACTCACTAGGCCATTGTCCTAAAATCTAATCACCTCTTCAAGGCCCTGCCTTTCAATTACCATAATAGGATTTCTCACCTTTTTTTTTAGTTTTATTTTATTATGTGAATATACAATGTGGTTGATTATTGTGGCCCATTACCAAAACCTTCCTCCCTCCTTCCTCTCCCCCTCCCTCCCTACAATCTCCTTTCTGTTTGCTTGTCGTATCAACTTCAAAGAATTGTAATTGTTGTGTCTTCTTCCCTCCCCCCCGCTGTTATTTGTGTATTTATTTATTTATTTTTAGTTCCCACAAATAAGTGAGAACATGTGATATTTCTCTTTCTGTGCCTGACTTGTTT
>NW_007730704.1:148297-148534 GCF_000696425.1 Galeopterus variegatus
AACTCTTGGCTATTGTAAAGAGTGCTGCAATGAACATTGGGGAACAGGTATACCTTCGACTTGATGTTTTCCATTCCTCTGGGTATATACCCCACAGTGGGATAGCTGGGTCATATGGCAGATCTTTCTGCAATTGTTTGAGGAACCTCCATACCCTTTTCCATAGAGGCTGCACAGTTTTGCAGTCCCACCAACAATGTATGAGAGTTCCTTTTTCTCTGCAACCTCGCCAGCATT
>NW_007730704.1:148686-151250 GCF_000696425.1 Galeopterus variegatus
GCATTTCCCAGATGCTGAGTGATGTTGAGCATTTTTTCATATGTCTGTTGGCCATTCGTACATCTTCCTTTGAGAAATGCCTATTTAGCTATTTTGCCCAACCATTTTTTAATTGGGTTGTTTTTTTGTTGTAAAGTTGTTTGAGTTCCTTGTATATTCTGGATATTAATCCTTTATCAGATGTATACTTTGCAAATATTTTCTCGCACTCTGTTGGTTGTCTTTTAAATCTCTTGTTTCTTTTGCTGTGCAGAAGCTTTTTAGTTTGACATAATCCCATTTATTCATTTTTCCTTTGGTTGCCCGTGCTTTCGGGGTCATATTCATGAAGTCTGTGCCCAGTCCTATTTCCTGAAGTGTTTCTCCCATGTTTTCTTTTAGAGGTTTTATTGTTTCAGGGTGTGTATTTAATTCTTTAATCCATTTTGACTTGATTTTAGTATATGGTGAGAGGTATGGGTCTAGTTTTATTCTGCATATGGATATCCACTATCCCAGCACTATTTGCTGAAGAGGCAGTCTGTTCCCCACTGTATAGGCTTGGTGCCTTTGTCAAAGATCAGATGGCTGTAAGTCTGTAGGTTCATTTCTGGATTCTCTATTCTATTCTTTTGATCAGTGTGTCTGTTTTTATGCCAGTACCATGCTGTTTTGGTTATTATAGCTTTATAGTATAGTTTAAAGTCTGGTAGTGTTATGCCTTCAGCTTTATTTTTTTGCTCTGAATTGCTTTGACTATGCATGATCTTTTGTTATTCCATATAAATGTCTGGATAGTTTTTTCAATTTCTGAGAAAAATGTCATTGGAATTTGGATGGGTATTGCATTGAATTTGTATATCACTTTGGGTAGTATGGACATTTTCACAATGTTGATTCTTCCAATCCAAGAGCATGGGATATCTTTCCATTTTCTTGTGTCCTCTTTAATTTTTCTCAGCAGTGGATAGTAGTTCTTGTTAGAGAGAATTTTCACATCCTTGGTTAACTCTATTCCTAAGTATTTTATTTTTTTAGTGGCTATTGTAAATGGGCAAGCTTTCTTGATTTCTCTTTCTGCATGTTCACTATTGGAGAATAGAAATGCTACTGATTTTTGTGTGTTGATTTTGTATCCTGCTACTTTGCTGAAATCATTTATCAACTCCAACAGCTTTTTTGTAGAGGATTTAAGCTGTTTGATATATAGGATCATGTCATCTGCAAACAGGTAGTTTGACTTCATCTTTCCCAATCTGGATGCCCTTTATTTCCTTCTCTTCTCTGATTGCTCTGGCTAGTACTTCCAACACTATGTTGAATAAGAGTGGTGAGAGTGGGCATCCTTGTCTAGTTTCTGTTCTTAAAGGAAAAGCTTTCAGCTTCTCCCTGTTCAAGATGATATTGGCAGTGGGTATATCATATATGGCTTTAATTATGTTGAGATACTTTGCATCAATACCTTATAGAGAGTCTTTATCATGAATTAGTGTTGAATTTTATCAAATGCTTTTTCAGCATCTATAGAGATGATCGTATGGTCCTTTTGTTTGATTTTATTGATATGGTGTATTACATTTATTGATTTGTGTATTTGAACCAACCTTGTATCCCTGGGAAGAATCTCACTTGATCATGGTGTATAATTTTGCGTATGTGTTGCTGTATTCTGTTAGCTAGTATTTTATTGAAGATTTTTGCATCTATATTCATCAAGGATATCGGCCTGTAGTTTTCTTTTTTAGTTGTATCTACCTGGTTTTAGTGTCAGGATGATGTTTGCATCATAATATGAGTTTGGGAGAATTGCCTCTGTTTCAATCTTTTGGAATAGTTTGTAGAGAATTGGTGTCAGTTCCTCTTTGAATGTTTGGTAAAATTCTGCTGTAAATCCATCTGGTCCTGGGCTTTTCTTTGCTGGGAACCTTCTGGTAACAGCTTCAATCTCTTTTATTGTTATTGGTCTGTTCAGATTTTCTACATCTTCTTGACTCAGTTTTGGTAGTTTGTGTGTGTCCAGAAATTTATTCATTTCCTCCAGATTTTCAAATCTGTTGGCATATAGTTGTTTATAGTAGTCTTGAATGATTTCTTGAATTTCAGAGGTATCAGTTGTAATATCACCTTTTTCATTTATAATTTTTGTTATTTGGGTTTTCTTTCTTCTTTTTTTAGTTAGCCATGCTAATGGTTTGTCAATTTTATTTATCTTTTCAAAAAACCAACTTTTTGATTCATTGATCTTTTATATTGTTTTGGGGTTTCAATTTCATTAAGTTCTGCTCTGATCTTAATGATTTCTTTCCATCTGCTAACTTTAGGTTTGGATTGTTCTTGTATTTCTTGTTCTTTAAGGTGAAGTATTAGGGTGTTCATTTGCCATCTTTCCAGTCTTCTGAAGTAAACATTTAATGCGATAAGTTTCCCCCTTAGTACTGCTTTTGTAGTATCCCACAGGTTTTGGTATGATGTATCATTGTTTTCATTAGTTTCAATAAATTTTTTGATTTCCTGTTTGATTTCTTCTTGGACCCATATGTCATTAAGTAGAATGCTGTTTAATTTCCATGTGTTTGTATAGTTTC
>NW_007730704.1:152218-156807 GCF_000696425.1 Galeopterus variegatus
CATTTTATTGATTATTGTTTAATTGTCTTAGGTGTCTTTTGTTCCTTGCTTTCTGATTTACTGTTTGTTTTCTGTGTTTGCTGGTTCCTTAGGATGTAGATAGCCTTTTTGTTTGTTTGTTTTCTCTTCATGTATGCCATTTTTATTATACTAGTGGGTTTAGATTTTTCTTGGGTTTTTATGGCAGTGGTGGTTATTTTTCAGGAATCAAACCCAGTACTCCTTTGAGAATTTCTTGTAAGGGTGGTCGTGTGGTGGTGAACTCCTGCAGTTTTTGTTTGTCTGAGAAATATACTATTTGCCCTTCATTTCGGAAGGACAGCCTTGCAGGGTAGAGTATTCTTGGCTGGCAATCTTTGTCTTTTAGTTTTTTAAATATATCATCCCATTCCTTTCTAGCTTTTAGGTTTTGTGCTGAGAAGTCTGAAGTTAACCTGATTGGGGCTCCCTTATAGGTGATTTGACGCTTCTCTCTTGCAGCTCTCAAGTTCTTTGTCTTTGAGTTTTGCCAATTTGACTATAAAATGTCTTGGAGAAGACCTTTTTGGATTGAATGCAGTTGGGGCTCTTTGAGCTTCCTGAATCTGAAGATCTGTGTCTTTCTGTATACCTGGGAAGTTTTCTGCCACTATTTTGTTGAATATGTTTTCAATGCAATCTCCGTTTTTTTCCCCTTCTGGAATACCTATGACTTGGATATTTGAGCACTTAAGTTTATCTGATATCTGTCTTAGATTTTCTTCAATGTTTTTAATTCTTTTTTCTTTTGTTTTTGTCTGCCTGTGTTATTTCAAACAGCCCATCTTCAAGGTCAGAAGTTGTCTCTTCTACTTCTGCAAGCCTCCTGGTTAAACTCTCTTGTGTTTTTTATTTTGTTGAATGGGATTCTTCAGCTTGGCAAGCTCTGCTACATTCTTTTCAGGGTATTGATTTCCTTGTACATTTCTTCTTTCAGGTCCTATATACTTTTCCTCATTTCATCATGTTGTCTAGCTGAGTTTTCTTGTATCTCATTTAGTTTCCTTAGAATTAGCACTCAAAATTCCTTGTCAGACATTTCAAGGGCTTCTTGTTCTATAGGATCTAGAGCAGGAGAGTTGTTACCCTTTGGTGGTGTGCTTTCTTGATTTTTCATATTTCTGGTATCTTTCCTTTGATGTTTAGTCTTTGTGGCTGGGGATTTCACGGTCCACTGGTTTGACACTATTGTCTGGCTAGGGTGCTGCTGGGGCTGCCAGTTTGGTACGGCTACCTCAGTGTCTGTTCAGTTGCCCACTAGTGCCTCGGTGTGTGGTTGCCTTGGGTCTTGGGCCTCTCCAGGGAGGTGCCTCTCTGGTCAGTGTGCCCTTGGCTGGGCTGGGGATGGAGTCAGGCAGTGGTGGCAAGGCCTACCTGCTGGGTTGCGTGCTGGCACCACAGGGCACGTAGTCTCCGTGGATCTTGGGCCTCTCTCGGATTTCCCACCTTTAATAGTTACAGTGGGCATTAAGCTTCAATGACTTTGCGGGGGGGCATTCAATTCACTGCAACAGGAATTCCAATTTTAGAAATTTATGTGAAGGAAATAATGGGATAAGCCCACGTAATGTAACAGTTTTACAGTAGTGAAAAGTTGGACTGAAAAGAGGAGACATAAACACCCATTATTTTTACAAAAACAAGATAATTTTAGGTGGAATGGAACAGGGAGTGGAGGAGGGAAAACAAATTTTGACTGTTTTTCTAATAAAAAAATTGTAGGTCTAAATTTTTCTAATATAAGCCAAATTTTATTTGAAGTGGTATAGGGATCAATAGATTCTCTGTGTATGATCAGTAACCAGTTAGAAGATATAAGAAGGAGAGAGATTTCCATTCATGGTGACAGTAACTGCGACTCATGAATGTAGAATTCTGACTCTCCACCAAGCCCAGCAAATTCTTTACCTATATCCACAGGCCTCACAGCAGTCCATGCAGCATAGTTTCTTATCTTATTTTATAGGAGGGAAACTGAGTCATGAAGAGCTTCAGTGCCAGTATATCACACAACTAGGTGGTGAAGCTGGTAGAGCCCATCTGTTTAACCACTACATCTACTGGCCTAACAAGGAAAGTTTGAAACATAAATAAGGACAACTACAAAAATTTTACTGGGAGATATGGAAGTAAATTAAGACAAAAGAAAAGAAATGTCATGCTCTTAAATGGAATGACAATATTTTAAAGATGTGCATTCACTCCAAATTCACTTATAGATTTATCACAACCCCTAAAAGTAAATATTTTTAACTTGATAAAATGGTCCAGAGTTTATACAGAAGAATAAATAGATGAAAATAGCTATGATATTTCTGGAAGAATAACTACAGAATGGGGATGGCCCTACTTAGTACTGAAGTACAAGCCAACATCATTAACATTTTCATGGTTAGCCTAACAGACCCAGGCTGACACTGACAGGCACTTACCCTGTGCCAGGCAGTCCTGAGCCTGGCCAGTTGTAAACTCATGTTACCTCCCGACAGTTCATGAAGTAGATGCTGCCATTGTTCCCATTTTGTATTTGAGGAAACTGAGGCACTTGTTCCAAATTGCACAGCTGGTAAGTGGCAGGGATAGCATTTATATGTAGGCTGTCTGTCTCCACCTGGAACATTTGAAAGTGTAGTGTGAAACAGGAGAGGTGGCACCACAAACCAGTGGGGCAGGCAGATGCTTCCGTAGATGCTGTTGAGGAAACTGACATGTTCTTTCTTCCCTAACAGTGTTTCAATGGTCCTTCTTTTATCATTTTCTTCTGCTTAGAAAACATTTTACCTGTTCTTTTAGGTAGGTCTGCTGATGACAAATTCTCTTAGTTTTCCTTCATCTGAGAATGTCTTGACTTCCCCTTCATTTTCGAAGGATATATTTGCTGGGTATATATCCTCTGGGGTGATGGTTCTTTTATTTGAGCATTTGAAAAATATTGTGCCACTTTCTTGTGACCTCCATGGTTACTGATGACAAATCCATTGTCAATTTTTGTTTCCCTATTGTTTTCCCCCTATTGGTGAGGTATATTTTTTTGTTTCTGGCTGCTTTCAAGATTTTTTTATTTGCCTTCAGTTTTCAGAAGTTTAATTATAATGTGTCTTGGAGTAAATTTCTTTGGTTTTATCCTGTTTCAGGTTTGTTCAGCTTCTTGAATCTGTAGGTTTGTGCTGCTTGTTAAATTTGGGGGAAATGTTCAGCCATTACTTTTTTGAGCACTTTGTAAACTCTGTTTTCTTTCTCCTCTCCTTCCAGGACTCCATGAGATGCCTTTTTTTCCCCCTGAGGCTGTGCTCTTTTTTTTTCTCCCAGTCTATTTTCTTTCTGTTGTTCAGACTGGGTAATTTTTATTCTATCTTCCAGTTCACTGATTCTTTCCTTTGTCCTTTCATTTCAGTAGAGCCCATCCACTGTACTTTTTATTTCAGTTTTTGTATATTTCAGTTCTAAAATTTTCATCTGGTTCTTTTTTGTCTTCCGTTTCTTTGTTGAGCCTTTATATTTTTTCATGTTTCAAAAGTGTTTATGATTGCTCACTGAAGCATTTGTGTTATGGCTGCTTTGCTTTGTCAGATAATTCAAACGTCTTTGTCATCTCAATGTTGGCATCCACTGTCTTCTTTTTTAATTAGGTTGAGATTTTCCTGTTTCTTGATATGAAGTGTGATTTGTCTGATAAAACCCAGACATGTTATGAAACTCTGGCTTTTTCTGACACCTCTCTGGCAAAGGTGGTGGTTATGCCTCAGGTTCCCCACTCAGTCTCTGTTGATACCGGCAATGGGGGAGGATCCTCATTACTGCTGGATGGGGGTATGAGTTCTGGCCCCCCAGTGTGGTCTCCACTGACACCACAGGGAGAGGGCTACATTACCAGTCAGCAGAGCTGAAAGTCCTGGCTCCCTTCTTGGCCTTCTCTGACACCACCCAGGTGGGGATATTGGTGTGTCTCCTTACCGCTCTGCCAGGTAGATGTCCAGGTTCTCCACTTGGCCTGCGCTGGCATGGGTGGGTTTTCTTTTCTTTCTTTTTTTTTTTTTTTAATTCTGTGGTGTTTGGCTGAAGTGGAGCAGTTATTGTCCAAAAGTTTTCTGTCTTGCTAGGCTACCCCTTTCCTGGTCCTTTGGCTGGGGTGAGCATGGTTTTATTGAGACTTTCTTTTTGCACCCATAGGCATTTCAGGTTGCCAGCTTCTTCAGCTCTAAGTCTGGGATATATCAGGTGAAAAGAAAACCCAGGGAACTCACCACGAGCAGTTCCTAGAGTCCCAAGGTTCCTAACTGGTCTGCCTTTCTCTCTTCCCCTTTCAGAATCTTATGTTTATGTCATATATAATGTCTAGCATTCTTAGTTGTATTTAGCCAAGGCCTAAATTTTGAAATAGAATATAGTCACACACTATACATACATTTAGCTTTACTGTAATTCAGCAATACTCTCTGTGGTTGGAAGGGAAAAGAAAAGATTTTAGGTGGCAGGAGATCTTCTGCCTACTATTCAGTGGGTTTATGCCTAAAGTGGGTGTAATTGCATGTGAAATAGTTCATATTATATATCTGTTTGTAGAGGGTTTT
>NW_007730704.1:157378-168665 GCF_000696425.1 Galeopterus variegatus
CTAAAGTGGGTGTAATTGCATGTGAAATAGTTCATATTATATATCTGTTTGTAGAGGGTTTTTAAAGTTTTGTCAATCACTAAAGTAGAAAGCATGATTCATGTGACTATTTTATGGATATCTTTAGTGCTTTTATGGGATTCTTTGATGATGAAATTGAAAGACTTAATTGGAGGTCAGTTAAACATTGCCTAATAAAGAGTTAGAATCAATAAAATTATGTAATTTTTATAAACAAAGCCAGGTAGTACATGTTCATGGAAGTTGTAAATGAATGATTACATATGTGTATGTGCATATTTATATATTTTTGTGTGTGTGCATATTTATGTATGTGTACATCTATGTATACATGTAACCCATCATATGTCTATGCTAGTTATATTCAAATTACATTTATGAGGTTTTTCTTTTTGCATGTAGATTCTCCAAATACAGATGAATGAAAAATTCATCAGAGATAGTCAAGAAAAAGCAAAACCTGTACTTGATAAGGAAAACAAAAAACTGCTCTGCAGAAAGTGCAAAGCCTTGGCATGTTATACAGCAGATATAAGAGTGGTGGAGGTAAGGAGCCTTTTTACAAAGAGCTCTTGGTCATTTTTTATTATGAGTTAAAGCTTACCATCTACTTGTGTAATATTTATAGTAAGAATACTGTTGTTTCTGTTGCTATCATGGCCATGGTCCGTGTATTTTAAAAAGCTAAAAAGCAAAAAAGAAACCCTAAATGTTCAATAATAAAGAAATAGTCCTCAAAAATTGCTGCATGGCCTCCTACTTAAATATTATACGAGGGGTCTTCAAAAAGTTCATGGAAAGATTTGTATTATCTTTTAATTCTATTTTTCCATGAGCTTTTTGAAGTACCCTCGTACAGCCATTCAAAACAATGGTTATGCTAAATGCAATGTGGTATCCTGGATTAGATCCTAGAACAGGTAAAGGATATTAGTAGAAAGAGTGGTAAAATCTGTAGTTCGGTTAATACGTGTAGTTATAGACTGATGTTAATTTCTTAGTTTTGACAAACGTACTATGGTATGTAAGATGTTAGCATTCAGGGAAACTGGGTGAAGGGTATACAGGAATTTTCTGGGGTGTCTTGGTAACTTTTCTGTAAATCTGAAATTATTCCAAAGTAAAGTTTATTTTAAAAATGATTATGAAATTTATGTAATAGAATGAAAGACTTACAAACTAATGGTAAAGTGGAAAAAATAACCACAATACGAAATTAGAAATATGCTACTATCGCTGTGTGATACAGTAGCAGCAACACCACCATCACTGCTGTTAAGAAAAAACCCAAGAAACCTACCTTTGTACAGAAAAGAAGACTAGAGGAAATATACCAAAGTGTATTAATATTTTAGTGGTGAGATTCCATGATTTTTCTTCTCTCTTCCTATTTTGTTTTCCAAAGTTGTTAGAAAGATCTTCAAAGAGTTGGGTGTAACTCTCTTGCCACCAATGAAGGGCAGGGCGGATTGGCTGGGCTGACTGAGAAAATGAGTTACTGCTTTAAGGTTCTGTTTGGTCTACAGAAAGCTGAAATCTCTAATCAGTACAACTGTTTGGTCAGGAAGCATACTAGGAGTGATACTGTTCAGTTCTCTTACCTTTCTGAGTCTGCTTTTCCTGCTGTAGAAGGTCCTTTAAGCTCCAATTTGGGTGATTATTCTATGGAAAATGATCCTCAGACTGTTTTCCTGAGGGACTGGGATGCTGGATCTGCATTTGTTCCTGTGCAGTTTACAGTTGACTGTGGGTGGGGCCATTGGATACATTAATCCCTGACCCTCTTCAGATGCACAGTGATCTCTGTTATTCTTCCCTGTATCCTTTGGATTATGCCTGTCAGGGTCGCTGGTGAACTTGGGTTTCATAGATCTTCAACAAATATCCCTTTTGTTTCTGAATTAATAAAGAGTACCTTCAGAAACTAGATTATCTGGTAACTTTTTAATCCTCCTCTCTATGAGGTGTCTGGTATAGTCTCACTAGCACTTCCACCCCACCTGTATGAGGGGGTCAGGTACACAGATCCTAGTCTATCCTTTAGATGAATCCATCTTTCCTTTTTTTACCCAACTTTAAATAAGTAAGATTCTACCTGCTCTTCATCTCAGATTATTGTGGAGTTTTCTTTTTCTGATCACAATTATGTACTGGTTCTAATGTTTTGTGTGATATTTGATCCCCTCATCTGTAGGAATGCCATTACACTGTGATTGGAGATGCTTTTAAGGAGTGCTTTGTGAGTAAAAAACACCCCAAGGCAAAGAAATTTGGGAATTTTGAGAAGAGAGCAAAGATATACTGTGCCGGACAGGACTGCAACCATGACTGGGGAATCCATGTGAAGTACAAGGCTTTTGAGATTCCAGTTATAAAAATTGAAAGTTTTGTGGTAGAGGATATTGCAACTGGGATTCAGACACTGTACTCAAAGTGGAAAGACTTTCATTTTGAGAAGATACCGTTTGATCCTGCAGAAATGTCCAGATGACTTCAGGGCCTCAATCTTCAGCTACAGGGTACAGGTGACTTTGAGTAAAGAAAAAATTAAACCAGTAGGTACAGTAATGGGTCACTTGTACCATTCGGAAGATGTTTTATCTAAGGCTTGTCCTGCATTGAATATTTATTACTTAACTTCACCTCTGTTTATTGTTTTCAACAGTTTGTACTATGTCAGATGTGCAAAGCATGAGTGAGTCGATCACAGCACTGAATACTTTATGGGCCAAGAGATCACAGTATGAGGGCAGTTCAAAAAGTTGGTGGGACTAATAGAATTAAAAGATAATACGACTATTCCCATTAACTTTTGAAGACTACTCATACTTGGGAAAAAATAAAAAGCCTACTCTTTTTATCCTTCTCTTCAAAACCACCTGCCAGCGAACACACAGCAGCCACAGTAGTGTACACACTGGGAGGGGTGAGTGAAACAGTAAATGGAATCTTGAAAGCTTTTTCATACCTTGCTTCCTTTCTTTAACCTAGTGGCTTTTGTCCTTAACAATCTACTGAAATTGTTCTTTTCAAGGTTACCAGTGACTGGTTGCCACATCCATCGGGCACTTACTGGTCCTTCTCTTTATTTGATCTCTTTGCTTTCAGCCCTGTTGAGTACTCCTTTCTTGAAATTCTCCCTTGGCCTCTATGTCTTCTCATTCTCTTTCTTATTGGCTCCTCTTTGCTGATCCCTTAAGTGTTGATAATTCCAAGGGTTCAATACACATATACACACGTGTATCACATGAATGCGTATATTCATATATACACTTATGTGTATATACTCATGTTCTCTATGTAGCAATGTGTGATATGGTAATCTTAAAACTCTAGAGTGGGCAGCTTTTAATAGTGGAGGCATAAAAATGGTACAATACTTCCTGAGAAGTTATCTTTGCTCTTTTAGTTATGTTTTCTTAACCTGTGCCATTGCTCCCTTGAATGGTCATCTCAAGTTGTTTCCCAGTAATGGCTGATATTCAGCTGTCTGTTCTCAGGTGCCCTGGATGATTCTGATGAGGCCATGTAATTTGGCTGTCCTTTCTACTTAACAATTAGAATATATATCCAAATGGCATTCCTGTGCCACTTACCAAGGTTTGCTGATGCTTCAGAGAGCTTACTTTGGGGTTTTCAAGACATAGACAAGTGCCTGAGTTTTGTTATTTCCATCCAGGCTAATGTATTTTGTATTCAGTTCAGGGTAGGCGCTATAGTAATTTGTAAGCTCTATAGTAATTTATGCATCTTCCTAAAATGAATTCACATTAGTTGTTTGTATTTCACCAGGACTGTTAATGGCCTAAACAAAACTGCAAAGATCATAAAATGTTAGTAATATGTTCAACATATTACTTGAAATAATGTAGTAACCCTTTTCAATAATGTAGTAACACCCCCTATTTATACCTGAAGACTATTTGAAGACCACCTAAGGCACAGCCAGCCACTTATACTACCCAAATCCACCCTGGAGATCAATGGGGTGACACACTACACCCCCCTCACTTTCCATGTGATCTGATGAACAGTAGTGCTGTCAGGGAGCCAGAGAAACTTGCCAATTACATAACTTCTCTTTGGCTTTTCTTTGTAAAACAGAGATAATACCAGACTCTGAGGGGCCAGTGGAGGGTTTTTAATCAAAAGAGCATATGAAAAGTACATGATACACAGTAGTTGCTTGGTAATAGTTACTATTAGTAGTATTTTTAGTAAGACACAATAAAAAATGGATTATTTAAACCAATTTGCTGAGAGGTGATCTTTTTTCATTCTCTATTTATATTTTATTAGAGTATCTCTTTTTATATGTGATTGCCTGTTTTTGATGCTATTGTTTAGAGCTCCAATAGGATGTATAAAACATCTACTGGAAATCTATTTCAGAAGAGAAAAGTTCTTTGAAGAACTTTTTATCTAAATGGTTAAATTTGAATGAAGGTGAACATCCTCTCTTCAGCCAACAGAAGAAGGCCGACTAAAGCTGAAACAAGACAAACTTAGAATTTCCTTGTTTGACTTTTACATGTATTAGAGCCATTGCCAGGCATAGATTCTGGAACACAGTAGGTACTTGGTTAATATGTATTAAATGAAAGATAGAAGTAGGTAGGATTTTAGGAAGTGCACTTTCTTACTGACACCCAAATGCTGGTCACTGGATTTCTAGATCAAATGCTGCATTTCAGAATCAACGGGGGGAGTCTTTCTCATGGGCACATGCCCCCATTAGAGCATCCTGGCAGCCATGTGTATTTTTTGAAGTTGCTCAGGTGGTTCAGATACAACCTATTACACAACTACAATATTCCCTCTTGTCGTTGGGGTAAATGTTCCAAGGCCCCAGTCACTGGATGCCTGAAACTGCGGGTAGTACCAAACCCTGTATATACTATGTTTTTTCTTATATATACATATCTATGATAAAATTCAATTTATAAATTAGGCACGTAAGAGATTAATGACAACTAACAATAAAATAGAGCAATTATAACAATACTCAGAATGGCATGCAATTTAAAACATTTCTGGAATTTTCCACTTAATATTTTTGGACTGTGGTTGACTGTGTGTAATTCTGTAGTAATAAGACTCATTTAACCCAGCTTCCCCAGTTTATTGAGCCTGGAATCCTTTTATTCATGGGACAGTTAAAATCCTGTAGAAGCACCATAGCATGTATCTTCCCTGGGTACTGACTAGACAATCAGAAACAAATTTGAATATTTACTTCAGAATTGTGCCAGTAACTGTTAGCTTCCCCAGTTTATTGAGCCTGGAATCCTTTTATTCATGGGACAGTTAAAATCCTGTAGAAGCACCAGAGCATGTATCTTCCCTGGATACTGACTAGACAATCAGAAACAAATTTGAATATTTACTTCAGAATTGTGCCAGTAACTGTTTTATTATCCTGCAGAATAAAACTACTAATTTCATTCAACAAATCTGTATTTAATATGTAAACTTCAACTCTTGGGATGAAAACTTTTAAAAGTGTTATAACAGCTGTAATTATATACTCTTTGTTCATGATAATTAGTCTGTCTGGGTAAACAAAAACTATACTTGGGTGTTAATTCTGCTTGTGGTCAAGACATTTAACAATTTTCTAAGAAGGCAGCCAGTAGAACCTTGGTTACTATTTTTCAGAAGTAGCTCTACATTGCTTCACCATAACCCTGCAGGATACTCCACACTGTGAAAGGGAAACTGTGCCCAAAATAAGGTTCTTCATTTAGGTGACTAGGAACTCCCAGTGTTTTTACCCTATGGAATACTGGGTGACAAATCTCTAAGATCACAAATTATTAACTATCACCACGGAGATGCTGGTGGGCATATCCCCTGGCACATGGAGGGGCCCAGAATGAGGCCATTGGCCACTCCATTGCAGAGGTCAGTGGAAGGTAAGATGAGAGGAGAAAAGATGGGGAGAAGGCCTGGGTTTGAGTCACAAGATCCAATCAAGCCTGTGGCCATGGCCACCACGTTCAAGTTCTGTGAGCCAGTTTGTTTATTTAAGCCAGTTTGAGTTGGGATTCTGCTGCCGTAACTAAGAGTCATGACTAATATATCTTCCCTCTAGACTATTGTCCATGCACTATGAAAACGTGGTGTGTACACACACATGAAGGCCATCCCACAGCCAAAGACGCATGTATTTATGTGCTGCATTAAATGTTTGCCAGTTAACTCACTGGACACCAAGGGGATGCCTCTTTTTCCCTAGGAAGGATCAGGCAGTAATGGACTTGGAAAACTAGAAGAACAAAGGAGATGGGAATCCCATGTAGAGGAAGGCGGGACTGGGACCAGCAAGAGCAGCATAGTTTTGATTTGGAGACTAAAAGGACCAGTGCCTTGAGAAACCAGTTAAAAGAGGTTTGTTTGTTCAGCCTTGTTGTGGGCAAAGATGGGACACTGGCCCATATACTTCGTTAACAAAAAGGATAGAGGGTGGGTGTATTTGGAGGTACAGGAGGAGAGTCCAGAAGTGAAGGAACCCAATTCCAGACATTATAGTCCCCAAAATCTGTTTCTCACAACTACTGTCTTAGTCTGATCAGGCTGCTTTAACAAAATGCCATAACTGGGTGGCTTATAAACAACAGAAACTTAGTTGCCATAGTTCTGAAGGCCAGAAGTCCAGGATAAAGGTGCTGGCAGATTTGGTGTCTGGTGAGGGTTCATACTATATGAACTTTCTGGTTCGTATAGTATGGTGCCTTCTTGCTGTGTCCTCCCATGGTGGAAGAGGTAAGGAGTCTCTCTTGGGCCTCTTTTAAAAGAAGACACTAATCCTATTCATGAGGGCTCCTCCCCCATGACCTAATCATCTTCCAAAGGCCCCACCTCCTACTACCACCACCTTGGGAGTTAAGATTTCAACATATGACTTTTCGGTGGACACAAACATTCAGATAACAGCAACTATTGAATGTGAGGAGCTAGACAGCTCTCCAGATGCTCAGTAATGGAGACCTAAGGTGGTAGAGGTCTGTTTTCTCAGCATTTCTTAGTGGTTTTATGCTTAGGACTGACTCTAATTTGAGGGTTACAGCCTTTTTCTTTTTTGGACAATAGGATTCTGGATTCTGTTTGCAATTTTTATTTATGAACGCAAATTGGATCTCCAGGACCTCAAAGGCAGGGATGATATATAACCTGTCTTAATCCCTAATCTGGCATGAGGTAGAGACAAGATTAGATCCCAGGTGTTGTGATGACCAGGCCACATCCCCTGCTAAAGTTGAGATAAAAAGTTTATTACAAGGATCCATTTTCTCTTATCCTCAGACATCAGAGCTCCTGGTTTTTAGAACTTCAGACTATGGGTCTTACACCAGGATTCCCCATGTCCCTTCTTAGGTTCTTAGGCCTTTGGACTTAGGTTGAATTACATCTCCAGTGTTCCTGGGTCTCCAGCTTGCAGATGGCACATGTGACTCTTGGTCTCCATAGTCACATGTATCAAGAAATGATGAAACCTGAGCAAAGTGATGAAATAGGACTTTCCAGCACTCATCCCCTTACAGAAACATCAATTTGAATAACTATCCATGCACAAAAACACCATCAAAAAAGCTAAGGAAATCAGGTATGAGAATACAGCACCTGGATGTAGCACAGAAATAAGAAAAGATGAATTGAAGAGGGCAGGAGGGACAGTTTTATAGTACCCATGTTACCCCTTCTCCAACCTCAGGCAGCAAAGTGTGGAGAAAGATACACTGTGTTGGGGAAGGAGAGGGAGGTGAGCACAGGACTTTGCCTTGGACCCCAGCACTGGGTCCACCCCACTAAAACAGCACCAGGCAGACCCCTGCAGCCCCAAGCTCCAGGCCTGCCTGGAGGATTTGGTTTCCATGCCCACCCCAGCACCAGGCCACATGCCTGTCCCAGCACCAGGCCACATGCCTGTCCCAGCACTAGGCTGGCCACCGCAATGGCAGTCATCAGGCTGATCCTTGTAGATACAGGTTCCATACCACCCCAGAGCCAGGTTGGCCCATCCCTTCAAGCCCATCCCATGCCAGCTTGGAACCCCTGGCCTTAGGCACCAGGCTGACATCCATAGCCACAGGCTGCTGCAGCTCCATAATCCAGCAGCCCCAGCTCCATAATCCAGTCCAGCTCTGCTCCAGCAGACCAAGCATCCAGAACCACTCCTGCAAACCCATGGTTCCAGGGTAGCACTCGTGGGTCCAGGACCCAAGCCTACTCTAGTACCATGAACTCAAGGTTGAGGACTGTCCCAGTGGATGCAGGCGCCAGGCCCATCCCAGTCCCTGGTCAGACTCTGCAGACTCAGGCACAATGGCCACCTCAGTACCAGTTCACCTTCCGTGACCCAGGCTCCAGGTCCACCCCCTTGTTCCAATCAACAGAGCCAGTCCAGTGGATCCAGGATCCAGGCCCAACCCTGCAGACCCAGCCACCAAGTAGGCCCACCCACCTACTGACCTAGGCACCAGGCAGCTTTCCCAGGGACACCAGCAGCAAGCCCACCCATGGACCACTCCAGATGATCTCCCCAAAATCTCTTAGCAGGCTGGCTGTTAAAGGGCTTTTCCAGACAAAGCCAGACAGCAAATACTGAAATAAGTCCCTACTTCTTCCTATGCATAGACACAAATGCATGGCCACAGGGATCAAAAGCAACCAGGGAAACATGACCCCACCAAAGGAATAAAATAAAGTACCAGTAACTGGCATTAAAGAAATGGAGATTTATAATCTGCCTGATAAAGAATTTAAAATTGTTTTGAGGAAGCTCAGCAAACTCAAGAAAATACAGAAAAACAATTCAATGAAATCAGGAAGACAAAAAACAACCGAAATGAGAAATTAAGAGAGATTGAAATTATATATATATATGAAAAACAAATTCTGGAGCTAAAAAATACAGTCAATGAAATGAAAAATGCAATAGAGTGTCAACAGCAGGACTGATCAAGCAGAAGAATCTGTAAACTCTAAGAAAGGTTATTTGAAAATATACATAGGCAAAAAAAGAAAAAAAATAAGAAGGGATGAAGAAAGCTTACAGGATTTATGGAACAGCATCAAAAGAGCAAATATTCATGTTATAAACATTAAAGAAGAAGGAAAGAGAGACAAAGGAGTCAAAAGCTTATTTAAAGAAATAATAGCAGAAAACTTTCCAAATCTGGGGAAATATATAAATATTCAGGTACAGGAAAGTCAAAGGTCTCCAATCAGATTCAATCCAAACAAGACTACACCAAGACATGTTACAGTAGTCCCTCTTTATCCATGGTTTCACCCTCTACAGTTTCAGTTACTCATAGTCAACTGCAGTCTCAAAATGTTAAATAAAAAACTCCAGAAATAATTCATAAGTTTTAAATTGCATGCCATTCTAAGTAGTGTGATGAAATCTCATGTGTCCTGCTCTTTTTGACTGAGACATTAATCATCCCTAAGTCCAGCATATTCCCACTGTATAAATTACCTGCCCATTAGTCACTTAGTGGCCATCTCAGTTATCAGATCAGCTGTCACAATGTCATAGTGCTTGTGTTCAAGTAACCTTTATTTTACTTCATAATGGCCCCAAAGCACAAGAGTACTGTGCCTAATTTATAAATTAAACTTCATCATAGGTATGTGTATATATAGGAGAAAACGTAGTATCTGATTTCAGGCATCCACTGGGGTTTGGAAAGTATACCCCATGGATAAAAGAAACTACTACATGATCAACCTGTCAAAAAATCAAAGACACAGAGGATCCTGAGAGCAACATGAGAAAAGCAGCAAATAACATAAAAATGGTAGTTTCGATACGGTTAACAGCAGATTTCTCAACTGATACCTTGTAGACTAGGAGGTTGTGGGAGGATACATTCAAAGTGCTGGAGGGGAAAAAACCCCTGCCAACCAAGAATACTGTACTCAGCAAAGCTGTCGTTCAGAAATAAAGGAGAGATAAAGACCTTTTCAGACAAACAAAAGCTGAGGGAGTTCATCAACACCACACCCGTCTTGCAAGGAATGCTAAAAGTTCTTCAAGGAGAAAGAATAGGAGGCTAATCAGTAAAATGGAAACACATGAGAGTATAAAACTTGCTGGTAAAAGCGAGTACACAGTCAAATTCAGAATACTCTAATACTGTAATGGTGGTGTGGAAATCACTTATATCTTTAGTAAGAATTCCACTGACATTCTTCACAGAAATGGAAAAACAATCCTAAAATTCTTATGGAACCAACAAAAGACCCTGAATAGCCAAAGCAATCTTGAGCAAAAGAACAAAGCTGGAGGCATCACACTACCTGACTTTAAAATATACTTCTCAAAACCATAGTAAACAAAAGAGCATGGTACTGACACTAAAAACAGACACAGAGACCAATGGAACAAAATAGAGGGCCCAGAAATAAATCCACACATTTACAGTGAACTGATTTTTGACACAAGAGTCAAAAACACAATAGAAAAAGGACCATCACTTCAATAAACAGTGTTGGGAAAACTGGATATCTACATGCTATAGAATTTTCATTAGATCCTTATCTCACACCAAATACAAAATCAATTCAAAATGAACTAAATACTTAAATGTAAGACCCCAAACTGTAAAACTACTAGAAGAAAACACAGGAGAAAAGCTCCATGACATTGATCTAGTTTATGACTTTTTGGATATGACCTCAAAAGTCCAGGCAACAAAAGTGAAAATAGACAAATGGGGGCCGGCCCGTGGCTCACTCGGGAGAGTGCGGTGCTGATAACACCAAGGCCACGGGTTTGGATCCCACATTAGGGATGGCCGGTTTGCTCACTGGCTGAGCGTGGTGCTGACAACACCAAGTCAAGGGTTGAGATCCCCTTACCGGTCATCTTTAAAAAAAAAAAGAAAATAGACAAATGGGATTACATTAAACTAAAAAGTTTCTGCAAAGCAAAAGGAACAATCAACAGAGTGAAGTGACAACCTATGGAATGGGACAAAATACTTGCAAACAATACACCTGATGAGGGGTTAACATCCTGAATATAAACAGAACTCTCACAACTCAACAACCACAAAAACAAAAATCAAATGCTCCAATTAAAAAATAGGAAAAGGGGCCGGCCCGGTGGCGCACTGGATACTGCGCCGCTTGGGAAGCGCGGCGGCGCTCCCGCCCGAGGGTTTGGATCCCACATACAGACCGGTTCCCGCTCACTGGCTGAGCGAGGCGCGGGGGCAACCCCGGGGGTTGCGGTCCCGGTGCTGGCCCCGGTCCG
>NW_007730704.1:169572-174847 GCF_000696425.1 Galeopterus variegatus
ACGGAAAAAAAAAAAAAAAAAAAAAAAAAAAAAAAAAAAAAATAGGAAAAGAACCTAAATAAACATTTTCAAAAGACAAACAGCCAACATGTATATGAGAAAATGCTCAACATCACTAATCACCAGGGAACTGAAAATTAAAACCACAATGAGTTACCACATTAGACCTGTTAGAATGGCTATTATCAAAAAGATGAATGATAACAAATGCTGGTGGAGAAAAGAGAACCCCTGCACACTGTTAGTGGAAATTAAGAATAGAACTACCATATGATCCAGCAATCCCACTATTAGGTATATATCCAAAGGAAATAAAATCAGTATGTTGAAGAGATACCTGCACTCCCATGTTCACTGAAGCATTATTCACAATAGCTAAGATATGGAAACAACCTATCAACAGATGAATGGATAAAGAAAGTGTTTTATATACACAATGGAATACTGTTCGGCCTTAAAAAAGAAGAAAATCCTCTCACTTGCGACAGTATGGATGACATGGAGTTCATTATGTTAAGTGAAATAAGCCAGGCACAGAAAGAGAAATACTGCATAATCTTATTTATATGTGGAATCTAAAAAAGTCAAACTCAAAAAAGCAGAGAACAGAAGTTATCAGGGGCTGGAAGGGGGGATGTTGGGGAGATATTGGTCAAGGATATGAAACCTCAGGAGGAATTCAACAGATTATACAACACGGTGACTATAGTTAATAACAATGTATTATATTCTTGAAGACTGTTTAGAGTAGATTTTAAGTGTTCTTACCACAAAAGATGACAAGTATGTGAGGTAATGCATATGTTAATTTGTTCGAGTTAGCTATTCCACAATGTATACATATTTCAAACCATCATGTTGTGCATATGTACAATTTTTATTTGTCAATTAAATTTTTTTTTTTAAAGAAATGATTCAATTTTAATCCATAACAGGGGCACTAGCTGGGCTGTAGCCAAAGCTCAGACAGATAAACCACTGTGTGGAGCTTAGGTGATGTCCCTAATGCTGTGGTTCTCATGCAGCCTGGAAGCCCTGGGACACTGGAGATCAGGCCCACAGCATGACAGTCCAAGAAACAGGTGGCAGGCTGGCTTCCAGAGACAGAACACAAACAGGGAGGGAATTTAAAGGGTTTTATCCATGATCTTCAAATTGCTAAGACCTGGAGATCTCATATATTCCAAATGTCAATTCTTAGAAATTTAGAAAAATCTCTAGTATTAGGTTTAGAAAATTGGCTCTGAAGTCCTGGCACTTCCACTTACTAGATCTTATTTTACCTCTCTGATATGTACAGTGGAACTAATAATACTTGTCCTCTTTCATGGTGTTGCTAACCTCATATTAAAGTGTGGATGACAAACCCCTCTGTGGAGGCAGTGGGAGAGGCCTGTACCCCTCTGTGGAGTACCCCACCGTGGAGGCACTTGGGGCAGCACTGAGGGCAAGTCTCCTAAGAAATGAGGGCCTACTTGGCCATCTTGCGGATCATGTAGTTGAGGATGCCCCCATTGTGGAAATAAGTGAGTTCCACATCGGTGTCGAACCTCATGATAGCCTGGAAGGTCTTCCCGGTATCCAGCTGCAAGGACAAAGAAGCAGAGAAGAATCACCAAGGGAGGAGGCTAGACAGCAGGAGGAGATCCCACCCAGCCTGCCCTCCAGCCTGCTACTCAAGGTGTGGCACCAGCAACACCAGCAGCATATGGGAGCCTGCAAGTCCTCTGGCCCCAGCCTAGACCCATTGAATCAGAATCTGCATTTTGGCGAGATCCCTGAGAGATCTGCAATTTGTTTGAAAAACACTGCAGAGTATAAATGATGGAGGTGAGAGGCACTCGAGAACCAGAAATAGTTTCTCAGGGCAGCAGCTACTAGTGACACTGGGATGATATTTTGTAAACCTTCTCTGGTAGCTTCCTGTGGACAGAAGTGTCTCAGGTCAGCAGAGGTTTCATTGAAGTTGTTCCTCAGAGGGCTGGCCAGGCTGGTCACCCTGAGACACAGACCTCAGCAGCTGCCTCTGCCTGGGTGGCTGAATCACCCCTGGGATACTTGTTCGGGGCATCTCATCCTCACCGCGCCTCGGGATCTGTCATTTCCACCATAGGGCTACTCGTAGCCTGGGGTCTACAGTGAGGCGCAGGGACACGGTGAGTGTGTCTGTTGTTAACATTTATATAATAAAAAAGTGTCTTTTCAGTCATATCCCTCAGCTTTCATCGTGATTCCCTGGGCTTAGTGAGAGTGGGAGGAATAGGAGACAGTGGGGGTGGTTGGGACTGGGAAGTAAGAATAGAACTGATGATAACTCTATAAATAAACAGGGAAACAAATGAGAAATCAACAGGTACACTCACTATGCTGTGAAGGCAGGTAGAAAAGGGTGGTAGGAGTCTTAAGTCCTACTGGGTGACTTTTTTTTTCTTCCAATTCCACCAATTTCCTTCTAACAAGACTGATTACAAATGAAGGGCCTCTTTCAGCAGGGCCTGGCATGGAGAAGCTCCGACTTACCTTGACCTGGACTTTCATTCGTGGTTTGAGGTTTTCTGGGATTATGATAGTGTATCGTTCCCGCCCTGTGAGTCCCAGGGTGTCTGCTTTCTCACCAGGGAGATATTCAAGGGGGATCACCCCCATTCCGACCAGGTTACTGCGGTGAATGCGCTCATAACTCTCAGCTAGGACAGCTTTGATTCCCTGATGAACAAAGACAGTCGTTTGGACATAGTCCAATTTTTTCCTTAGATACACAGAAACTTTACAAAAGGTGCTCACACCTAAATTCTTTATAAGTACCAATTAATCTTTTATATAAAATGTTACCATCTAGTTATAAATAACATAATAGTCTTAACTGATTGCCTATGATAGACAGGCACTAGGTAAGCACTTAAATGAATTCTCTCATTCCACCCTCCAGCAATCCTGGGATGTAGATGCTATTTTTGTCCCTCTATACCCATGTTGTCAGTGGTGGTATCTAGTATTTGAACCCATGCAGTCTGCCCACATACTTAGCCACTTGGTGATACAACTTATCTTGACAAACTTCCATGGTATCTGGAAATCCACATCACCAAACAACATAAAGAAAATTATTTTCTTTCCCTTGAATTTTTCTAATACTGTAGGTGCATCAGCAGACACAGAAGATTTAATCAAAAAAGCAACTGTCAAAACACACTACAGATAAGATAAATGATTACCTACTGTGTATTGCTTTTATGCTTCCTGTTTCAAGGATCGAATTGTATTGAATATAGTCCAGATATTAAAATTCCTATAAAGTACATTTTAATGGTAATCTATAATTGGCAATGTACAGCAACAATCAATAAAGCAGGGTACTCGGTTAACTAGAACTCCCCATTATTATCAATAATTAGTAATATTAATTTTAATACAGAGACACCTCTAAAAGGTCTCATGATATCCAAGGCACACTTTTAAGATGCTCTGCATCAGGGTCGTTTGGGGAGCTTATTAAAAATGTAGATTCTTGGGTACTATACCAGTTCTACTGCATCAGAATCTCTTGCAGAGAGCATAGGGGTAGAGGGGGCTGGTGATTCTTGTAAGTTTTGAGAAGCAAAACTTGTAACTTTGAGCGGTGGTTCTTAAAACTCTGCTGCATAGGAGAATCACCAGGGAAGGCTTTTAAAATCCCAGTGGCCAGGCCTTTCTCCTTACCAATTAAAACAGAATCTCTGGGGATGAGATCCAAATATAGGTATTTTAAAAAAATCCTACAGGTGTTTCCAAAGTTGAGAACCCCTCCCATAGAGGAAAGGCAGATTCTTTGGGACAGGAGATATTTTGCAGAAATGTATGTATGTATGTATTTTGGGGGATGTTGGAACTTTCTAAATACACACTTTGTGTAAACGGCTGTGCTGTGCTGCAGATGCTGCAAATCATAGGCATCTAGCCCTAGCCCTCTCTGAGTACAGTCCAGCACTGCTGAGTGGCCCAGCCTGGGCAGCTACAGAACGGAACTGTGCATGGCTCCTGGGCAACAGCACTCAGAGAGGTTCTGTAGAGAGGTCTGGACTGCAGAGAGCGCCTTCGGTGCCAGCTTGCTTCTCATCCTCTATCAGATCTCAGAGTTCCCCACCTGACTGCTCACTGGCTGGGTCTCATTTCTGCTATTGACCCCTAACTCTCTTCCTAAAATCCTTCTATAATTTCTCTGGTTCTTTTCAGCAGTTTCCAGAAAAGGTAGGCCTTTGACCTACTACCAACTAATCAGAACTTTTTTTTCCCCTCACAGCAAAACATCCAATTAAAAAAACAATAGATGTGGGCCGGACCAGTGGCTCACTCAGGACAGTGCGGCGCTGGGAGCGCCAAGGCCGCAGGTTTGGATCCTATATAGGGCTGGCCGGTGCGCTCACTGGCTGAGCGCGGTGCTGACAACACCAAGCCAAGGGTTGCGATCCCCTTACCGGTCACAAAAAAACCCCGCCAAAAAACCCCCCCAAAACAATAGATGTGATATCAGGTCATTTTCAGAAGATTGGATGTCTGGAGGGCTGCCTGCCAGACAACTTAGTGTTTCCCAAGTACATTCATGCATTAATTTGCTTGAGCCATAATTGATTTAAATTGACATTAGCTAAGCCATTTTTACCCCAACCTGAGGATTAAAGCCAGGCAGCAGGATTCTTTCCTGCTTTCGGGGCAAGCAAATTCTCAAGAGGTAAGAGCGTTCTGCTTCCCACATTCATGCATTAATTTGCTTGAGCCATAATTGATTTAAATTGACATTAGCTAAGCCATTTTTACCCCAACCTGAGGATTAAAGCCAGGCACCAGGATTCTTTCCTGCTTTCGGGGCAAGCAAATTCTCAAGAGGTAAGAGCGTTCTGCTTCCCGCATAGCCCCTCCTCTGGGGACACCTCAAGCAGGCTGAACCCTGAAACGGTACAAGGTTCTAAAAAGCTGTTTGGCTACGTACAGAGAGAGCGTCCCTTTCTTTTTGAGAACTATAAGCAGATTTTCATGGGCAGCGAAAAGCAACTGTAAAAAGTGCATTCTCCTAGCTTATCCAAGACACCTGGAACCATTCTCACCGAAGTAATTCCTGAAAAAGCCCAGGTTCCTTATTTTTTCCCTTCTGTGACCTGACAGACAATACAGTATCCCTGGCTTATTCCTTACATTCACCTGGGACCATGGCCTTAAATAAATTTTGGGTCCTCAATCTCTGAGCATGTTGTGAAAACCATGAAACTTCTCCCTATTAAAAAAGACATACATATACACT
>NW_007730704.1:175604-176436 GCF_000696425.1 Galeopterus variegatus
GATCTATAGATACCTACCAGCAAAAAATCCAGGGTATAAATGTCTGATTTAAGGAAATCAGTTCAACTCTAGATTATTACCCTTCACTGAGTGAAATAAATCTAGATCCACCAAGAAGCAGGAGACAAATAGACACTACATGCTTTTCAGTGCTTGCTTTTCCACTACATCTTGGAAAGGAAAGCGCCCTCCCAGCTTCTCTTCCCATCCAGAGGGGCAGCTGCCTGCTGGGACGTCACTGCTTCACACTCACCAGCATGAAAGGGCCCTTGGCTGCCCAGTCTCGGGAGCTGCCTGCGCCGTACTCTTTGCCAGCCAGAACGATCAGGGGAACGCCTGTCTGCTGGTACCGCTCAGCAGCATCGAACACATCAAGCTCAGGAAGAGAAAAGGAAGGTGTTCAGTACTCAGTAGTACTCAGTACTTAGGTTTTCAGAACTCGGTAGAGGCAAAGAGTGTAGACACAGGCCCAGTTAGCCTTAGTGAGAAGTGCAGGGTCACAAGGGCCCGCAGACAGCCAAGTCAATACACAGCCAATGGAAAACTCAACCCATCAGCTGTGTCGTCTACAAAGTCCCAATTTCCTCAATCATCTTACTTCTACCAAATTGAATTTTATATTTTTTTGACTGAAATGCCTAACTGTTGTTGGTTTTATAGAAACTTTCAAATCCTAGGTCATCAGGGGAAAAAAGTAAACTAGATTAGGCTTTTTTCTCTTCCATTGACTGAACTATTTCAAAACTTAAGAAAACAGAGAATCCCACCTAAACCTGGGTTTTGATCAGTATCAGAGACTCAGCGCAGGTCAGTTGTGAAGGGTAGCAAAACA
>NW_007730704.1:177462-184069 GCF_000696425.1 Galeopterus variegatus
ACCTGGGTTTTGATCAGTATCAGAGACTCAGCGCAGGTCAGTTGTGAAGGGTAGCAAAACACGAAAGGTAACGTGTTCTGAAATTATTAAAAATGCAAACCTTTATCAGTCACCCTTCTACATGAAGGTCAAGGATAGAGACAGCAGAAACGTGGATAGAAGCACAAATCACTAAAGGACAGAAAAGAATTAACTAATATTTTAATAGAAGAGAAACGCCTTGTACAAATTTCGTTTATTTCTCACAGGAATTCTGAATATTCTGCTGTGCTGAGACTTCACAAAGACATCTGATATAATCACTGGTGACTGAGTAATGAAACAATTATTTGTCCTTGCTATGTAAGTCAGAAAACAAAATCCCGTAAAAGACAGAGATATGCTTCAATTGAAAGGAGTTCAAGAAAGGTGTTTAATCAAACTCTCAAGCAGGCTTTCCACAAATTAATATTTTGCTGGACTGATGGAGACTGTGGTTAATTTCACACAACATTACCTAAACCTGGGGAGGATTCTGTATGTCTTCAGCTAGACAGAACTCATGAATATGGAAACTGTTAGCAAAACAGTAAAAAGCCTCTTCTGCCCAAATAGTCTGGATCCTTTCAAAGACCAAAAAAGAAACAACTTTACCTGCTAATTTCAGACATCACTAACTTTGCATATTAACTTGGGAGTGTTTTAAAATGCGTTTTCAAAACTACTGCAAAACTGACAGTCCCATGGTAAAGCAGGTCCTGTTACCCAAGATCAGAGGCACTAAGCTAGGCAGGTCTAGAATTCCAGTGTCCTGACTCTTCTATTACGTGAGCCCCCCTGAGAGCACTAAACAGCTTATACAGCAACAGCGCCTGGACCCTCCCTCTCTTCTGACGAAGAGAACATAATAGGAAATTAAGCTGTTTCTTCTGTTATTGTGTCTCCATCTCTAGGTATTTTACATAACTGCTAGTTCTTGATTTCTCCACTTTTGTTATCATCTATCGATGTCCTGCTTTGATGAGCTTCTCTTGAATACCACCTCCCCCCCCACCGCACCTCACTTCTCCCCAACCTTCCAATATAATTATGCCATACACTGTGGTAAGTCAATAATCATTATGATTATTATGTAAATACTATTTACAGTTGAGCCATGTAATGTACTACAACTTCCTTTTCTTGGCAATTTTTAAAATGTTTCTACTGGAATTAGTAATTTTCCTTTTTGGTGTACTCACCTGAGTCTATATCTCTACTCATTAATCCTAAATGCTCTGCCTAAAGTACAAATCTTCACTAAAGACATTGACACACATCATGCAATCTTTCATTTAAAAATCTTTGTCATGGGCCGGCCCGGTGGCGCACTGCTACAGTGCGCCGCTTGGAACCGCGGTGGCGCTCCCGCCGAGGGTTCGGATCCCACATACAGACCGGGTCCCGCTCACTGGCTGAGTGAGGTGCGGGAGCAACACCAAGGGTTGCAATCCCGTTGCCGGTCCCGGTACGGGCGCGACACTGAGGGTTGCGATCCCGTTGCCGGACACGAAAAAGGACAGAAAGGGAAAAAAAAAAAAAAAAAAATCTTTGTCATGGAGACATCACTCCTGTCGCTCTTGGTCCGGTCCCAAGTTGGAACAGTTTACTCTCTTATTTTGGTGGAATACATTCACTAAGTAGCTTCCTGAGAGAAGGACTGAGGGATGGATATTTTCTAAGCTTTTGAATATCTGCATGTGTCATTACTTAATTGCACTTGACTGCCAGTAAGACAGGCAGAGAGCTGTGGGAGCAAATCATTTTCCTCAGTCTAAGTTTCCAGTGTTGCTCTCAAGAAGTCTGGAGCACTTCTGGTCTCCTGTCATTGCATGTAAGCTGTTTTCCCCCCTCCAGAAGTTTCTAGGTCTTCTCCTTACCTCTGTTGTTTCTAATTTCACAATGATGTGGCTTGGACTGGTCTTTTAAAATCATTTGGCTGGGCACGCAGTAGGCCTTTTCAATCTCAATTCTCAGATCCTTCAATCGGGGAATTTTCCTTGTGTTATTTCTTTGATAATTTCCTCTATTCCATCTTGTCTGTTCTCTTTTTAGGACCTCTATTTAGTCAGATGTTGGGTCTCCTGAGTTCAGCCCTTAATTTTCTTACATTTTTTTCTCTGATTTTCCCTTTGTCTTTCTGTTCTATATTCCAGGAGATTTTTCTCAACTAATCAACTTTTCCTTTGAATTTGCGGGGGGGGGGGGGGTCTTTTTTTTTTTTTAACTTATAGAATTCTTTCTTGTTTTCTGGTTGTTACTTTATAGCAACAGGAAATTAACTCATCTCTCTGAGAAGACAATTCTTTTTCTTAAAGTTTTCTTGTACTTTTTTGCATTGTCTGTTTTCTTTACTTTTATCCCCCTGTTCTTTGTCTAGGTCTGCCTTTTAAGTTAAAGTCTTGGTTCAAATGCCTGTTTTGATTTTGTCTCCTTATTTCGGATGAGGCACTAAACATCGGACTAGAAGTTCTGTGTCATGGCAGGGTTTGTAAATACTTGAGGTTCACTGTGACAGTTTATTGGGGGTCCAAAGACTATAACTCCAAGTTTTCCCCTTGTTCTCTTGGGTATTCCATCATTCAATATATATATATATATATATATATATAGTGTGTGGAATAGTTTATTATAATTGCTATTCATTAAACAACCATCTCTTGGGCTATGTCCTGGTGACCAATGATTATCTATGAAGAGAGAGTTTGCTTTCCAAAAATACAATCAGTTATAAGTGAGTTAGTACACGTGGTGGTAAAGAGCATTGACTTCAGAGCTAGACTCCTTGGGTTTTAATCTCAGGTTTTCTACTGTGTGACCTCAGGAAGTTATACAACCCGTCTATTCTTCAGGTTCTCAATTTAAAACACAGATAACTACAGTACCTACCTCAAAGGGTTGTTATGAGGACCAAATAAATCAATTATGCAAAGAGCTTAGAAGAGTACCTGGAATGTAGTAAGTTCCACAGGAATATTAGCTATTACTATTTTTTGAATGAGTTGCAGGGTTATTTCTCAGGTAGGTTAAATAGTTTTCAGGCAGTTTGACTGCATTCACTGGGAAGGGAAGTGACACTGACGATGTACTACATGCGGCAGATACTATGCTAGGTTTTCCATGTCATTCTGTTTATTTTAAGCCTCAGAGTCTTACAAGGTAGGCATTATTTCTACTTCACAGATAAGAAAAATGAGGCTTACAGAAGAATGTAACTTGCCGAAGCCTCCACAGCGAGGATGAAGTGAAGCTGGGTCTTAAACCCAGACTTGTCTGACTCTAAGTGCAGGCTTTCCCCATCTACCACACCTCCCATCTGTGAACAAGCCATCCAGCTGTAATCTGCCAACTCCAAATGGCGCCCTTAGGATCCAAGCAGCCCTCCAAGGGCCTCTGCACTCCTTCTTTTCCTAGTGTGTACAGTGAATTAAATTAAATTTTAATAAAGTCATACAATAACATTTCTTGATAAATATCCTCTAATTTATCCCAGAATTTCCCCTTCAAACACTTCTGATGAAATGTCACTCAAAGGCTCAACTCAACATTTCTGATGAAATGTCACTCAAAGGCTCAACTGAGCTCAACTCCCAGGAAACAAGATTAGTTAAACCATGGTATAGGTTTTAAGTTTAAAGGGCTTCTCTATCAGTGATAACTCCACATAAATGGACACCTGGCAAGGACAATAGGAAGCCCGAGGTAGGATAAGACTGTGAAGAAACACTAAAACCAAAAGGAAAGTAACTGTGTAAATATCCAATTTCTCAGAGCCTTACAAACAGTACTTTCTGAAGGAAGCAGAAGAAACTACTCACAATTTCTCCAGAAGGCAGGTGTATAGTCTGTGGTGCCTGCTTGTTCAAAAATTTGTTTAACAAGCGAATGTTGGCAAATGTCCCCCGTGTCATGATGGCGTCATTACCTCGGCGGGAGCCATAGGAGTTGAATTCTCGTGGAGTCAGGCTAATAATGCAAGCAGGAGAGGAGCTGCCTTAGCGAAGCGAGCAAAGATTAAACTCTGCTTACACCAAGAAAAGAATAAAACATAAACCCATAAACCCAGCTATTTCTCCATGTCTACTAAGCTTGTTCTCCAAGGCAGAAAAGCTGTTCCCATAGCTTCAACTGAGGGTAGGGTGAGAGGTGAGAGGTGAGATGAAGAAAGTGGAAACCAGTGATCTCCTGGGGTCAACTTAGGGTCTTTCAAATCTGGGTAGAAAAATCAAGAGGAACTTTTTAAGAAAGAGTATTTACTTTTCTTACTCAGTGGAGTAGCCTTCATACAAGCTAAAAAAGCTTGATTAAAAATAAGTAAGAAAATAGAAGCAAAGAGAATAACAAGTGTAGGCAAATCAGATGGAGCCAAGACTCAGGGGAAATATAAAATATGTTCTATAAACTAACCAGAAGTAGGTTCAAATTTGTCCCTGAGTTATCAGCAACTCAATGCAAAGTGAAGAAACACAACGGACAGTGTAACCAGCTCTCATAAGACGGAAGTCAATGCAGTGCCAAAGAGGCAGAACAGCTATTTCTGGTCCCAACCACAGAAAAATCTCGGCTGTGGGCCCCAATGAAAGGAAACTTTGTGATGTCAGGAAGAACATCTTACAATTAACACAGTGACCAGTTCACTGGACTGTTTCTTAAAATACCAGGGGTGGATGTGAGTGTTAATAAGATGTAATGGTTAGATCTAATTTGAGGATTGAGAGTTTATGAATGGCCTTCAGGAGCAGGTAACCATGTCGAGGAACCCCTGAAATCCAAATGCTGTGGGTCTGTGCATTTTTCTGGGAACACATTGTATTTGCTTTCATTTAATTCCCTAAAGAGTTCATGTCTCAAAAGAGGTGAAGAATCACCATCAAAAAAAGGTGTTTGGATTCTGTTCCTCACATTTGCTTTGGGTCCATCCATGAAGAAGCTGATTCAGGAGGTGGGGATAGAAACCAGGAATTTTTATCTTTCCATATGACTCTCATGGAAAATCAGATTTGGGAACCACTGACCTTGATTAATATTGATCTATTACATAACAGTAGATAATACTGGTATAATATCTGTTAATATCAGTATATTACTGAAGGATTGATGAATAGATGCAGGTCTCTATAAACATTATGCCTCTCAACCAGGATATGGCAATGCCCTTCAGGTTCTATCAGGCTTGCCACAGGTTAAAAGCAGAACCTTATAATTTAACAACCAGACAGGCTGGGGGCAGGGATGACAATTGGGCCTAATGCTTACATTTGCTCAAAAAGGTCACTCTCCCCTTCCCCCTGCTAGGATTCCTGGGCTGATGGATTCTCCCACAGAAGCTGCTAAGAAAAAGCAATTGGTTTTTGAGCCCCAGAGTTCGGTGAAAAACCAGAGTCGACTCTAAAGAGACCAAGTAAAAAGAGAAATACTGGCCTCATTTGCTCCATTTATTCCATTTTTGCCTTTAGTCTTTCCTATCTCACTCATACTTACCCTCTGTTAGTTAAATAGCGAGCAGCAGGGCTGTTTCTTGCAATATTTCCAGCTGGAGAGATGTGGTCCGTTGTTACTGAATCTCCCAAATTTAATAGCACATAGGCATCCACTATAGATTTAGGGGGCTGAAGATTCAAAGTCTAGCAAAGAATACAAGAAGTCAACGTTTGCTAGGTTATCTCCAACAAGTCCCCAGGTGAGTCTCCACAGTAGTGGTCCATGGACCTGAACCAGACGACAATTCTACATCAGTGCACAGAAAATCCTAGTTTTCAGGTTTTTATCAGGGATGCTGAGAAAAGTAAGTTAAATTTACTCAAAACTCATATCTCAACCTTGAGAAGGCAAAATACTGGCACTATTCCTTCAAAAGCAACAGGAATGCAGCTGCAAATGACACTCTGTCTCTTCACATCACAGAACTCCTCAGATGCTAAGGACAAGTGGAATCCTGACTTCTACGCCCATCCCTTCCCAGGAGGACCCACCAGGGGAGCAAGGACTTCCTGATCATCAGTTTCAGGAAAACATGTTCCACATTTTTATGGGTATAAAATTTCAATATGGTAAACCCTGGAGATGTTCTCCTGGAACAGTCCCTCAGACTTTACTGAGTCTATGTCCAGGTGGTGCCTAATTACCAGGGTGCCCCTGCCCTGCCATAGGGCCCACTACAGCCAAATGTATAGCCTCCAAGACTCTCCCCAGCACCATCTGCTTGGGTTTGCAAAATTTTAATGAAATAGGTAGTTAAAGCAAGGGTATGGGGTAATAAAGTAGATTTTATAAGGAAAGAAACCTTTTGCAGAACCTGTTTTGTTAAGAAATAAAAAGTCATACCAGGTTTTCAAAGAATGGTGGTGATTTAATGTATGTAGATTTGGGATTCCACAAATACAGCTTGTCTGATGGGGCTGATAAGGCATTCCAGCTTTCATTCACAGTCTTAAAAAAAAAGGAAAAGAAAGGCAGATCAAATCACATTCCATTCTAGGGAAAATTTAATATGCAAATGCAAAAAATACATTCAAGCTAAGAAGCATAATAAAAATCATTTTTATTCTAAACAGTGTCACAAAAGAGTTTCTTTATACTAAGATTATGT
>NW_007730705.1:0-372 GCF_000696425.1 Galeopterus variegatus
GACAAAGGGTTTGAAAGGCAAAGAGCACAAGAACTTATCACGATAAAACATGAGATAAGATTTTTAGGCCAGTTATTTAAAAGACAAAGAAAAACCTTTTACAATTTTGTAGTAAGAGCACTTAAGTGCCTCTTTCTCTCTCTTTATTTATTTATTTATTTATTTTGCTGTAAAACCTTTTAAACAAACTTATTTACCTAAACCATTATTAAGACTTACTTAGACATTTTGTTTTTGTTTTATACTTTTTGTTTTTTTAAATAGCCAGTTATTTTACTTTAGGACAATAATACACTGTACCAGATGCTTTTTTACATAAAAATTATTATTATTATTTTATTTTTATTTTTATTTATTTAATTTAATTTAATT
>NW_007730705.1:3528-35199 GCF_000696425.1 Galeopterus variegatus
CTTCATCTAACTTTTTTTTTGATTTTCAGGGATTAAAGGATCTTCATCCGAGTCATTAGTTCTTTCCTTATCCAATGGATTATTAGATGTTAAATTGAGCTTTTGCTTAGAAGCTGCAATCGGGAATAAGTTATTTTGGGACCCCTAAGTTTATCCCTTCTTGTCTAACAGCAAGGGAGCTCTCTCTTGAGGATTATCACCCATTACAGTAAATTCATTTACATTTAATGCCTTGCCTTAATGCACTCCAAATAGAAAAGGCAGAGACTGGCATATTAGCTCCTCCATGGCTTTGATAGTATTGTCTTATGTTATTTTTTACCTGATTTCAAGTTTTTAAATTTAATGTTCCTTTATCAGGAAACCATGGACTAACCTCTTGTACAAACAACAAAAACTCAGCCAACTGTGGCTTGCTAGTGTTACCAAAGACCTCCAGTTGATCATGGTCAGGATAGATTAGGTCAGAGGTCAGCAAACTTTTTCTTAAAAGGTACTAGTAAATACTTTAGGCTTATAGGCCATATGATCTCTGTTTCAACTAAATTCAGTGGTAGCATGAAAACAGATAATACATAAATAATACATAAACATAGATTATACATAGATAATACATAGATAATACATAAACAAATGTGTGTGGCTGTGTTCCAACAAAACTTTACAACAACAGGCAACTGGCCTTCAGGTTGTAGTTTGGTGACCCGTGGACTAGATTATACTGAAATAAAAAACCCCAAATCTCAGCAGCTTAAAAACAAAGGTTTATCACTCACTCACACAGGTCTGCCAGGAAACTGCTCATTATAGACTTCTAGGAATTCAGATTTATTGAGAATGACACACTTCTGTGGTCACTGAAGCAGAAAACAGAAACATGAAGCAGAAAATAAATCCTATGCCAGCTTTTAAAACTTCCACATGGAAGTGACATCACTCCCTCTCATTTCTTTGGCCAAAGCAAGTCACATGATTACCCATATCTTCATGGGATCAAGGAAGTACAAACCTACCATGTGCCCAGGAGGGTGGGAAGCAGATATATTTGGTGAACAGCACTAATGACTACCAGAAGCATATCGTTTCCAATTCTTTTACTCTTGTTCTGCCTCTTTTTCTTTTAATTAAAGATGACACCGTTAGCAATGTTGGGAGAACTCACTCACTGTGGAAACACTAGAATTTAAAATCTATTTTTTAGTCACATTTTGCTACCTTGCTTTATTGCAAACCACTCTTGCCCCACTTGCTTCAACTCTAGTGAATCTATCTATTGCCATTGCTTTCAGCAGGCAATATTTTTGCTACATAACTTAAGGGTTTTTTTAGTGTAAAAGAATTAGCATTTTTTTCTGCCTGTTCTGATCAAGTCTCGTTTATTGATTCTTAGGTTACATCTTATATAGGAAAAAGCAGGCATATTGTAAGGAGTTAGGAATGCAGGAATACGATAAGATCTTGAGAAGAAACAAAGTCAGAAAATCTCTGATGCAAAGAAGCCCCCAATCTTTACAAGAAAGCAGAAACTAGAAAGGAGATAAGAGGTCACTCTTGAGTAGACTTGCATAGCCAGGAGCATAGCGTCCCAGGCACAGATTATGAGGCAGATATCCCATAAGCACAGACATCTGACATAAGCAGATTGTCACGTAGGCCTGGTCACACAAGAAGGGGTGTGGGGCTACAGGCTCCCAACAAAAGATAAGATGAGACAGTGTGTTCAAAGGGCTTAGCATGATACCTGAAGCATAGTATTCAATAATGTTAGCTATTATTACCATTATTTTTTGATGGATGTTCATAGCTAGGATTAACTTATTGATGAAGTAATCTATATTTTATTTCCTGTGCAAACATATCCAATATTCATTTGGAAAATGTACCTGCTCCAGGAGCACCCTCAGTGCCTTAAGGGTAAAAGTAAGATTGATGTGGATGAGCCACTGAGGCTCTCTGTTCCTTAACTCCCGAAATTATGTAGCTAAGTCGTTAATACCAAGATGTTACTTGCCTTCTTCACTGTCATTCTCTCATGAGTGTACAGTGGACTTTTCCAGAGGCTATAGGACATGTGATATTGCAACAGAGTGAATGAAGAAACCGATCTGACAATATAGGTGCCTTCTATTAACCCAGATGTTAAAGATGTTTACAAAACAAAACAGTGCCACTCTTCTCAAATATTTTTTGAAGAAGTTTTTAAATTTTTTTAAATATATCACTTATAGTAACACAATAAGATTATAATTATTTTTAATGAATTAAAATATATTTTAAATTTCTTAGTTTTAATATCAAATAGTATGAATGTCATTAACTATAACCTCCATAAACAAAAGCTCTTTGGAGTATTCGATAATTTACAAGGGTGTAAAGGGATCATGAGAACAAAATGTTTGAGAACTGTTGGTATGGCTGACTCTCCTGGGTTTTAATTGGCTTATATGTACAATCAGAAGATTGCAATAAACATCTGTACCAAATATGAATTGCACCAAATGCTAATTATGGTTATGTTTTATTTCTCTACGGTTTTCCTAAGTTTGTTGTTTCCTTCTTAACGATCTTTTATATTTTCAAGTCCTCTCTCCTAAAAGGGAATCGTTATGAATTTCATAAAATAAAATTGTGGGGGCTGGCTGGTTAGCTTAGTTGGTTAGAGCACAGCCTTGCAACACCAAGGTCATGGGTTCGGATCCCCAGGCCGGCCAGCCACCAAAAAAATTGTGTCATAATAAAACATTTAAAAAACTAAAATAAATGTTTTATACTATCATGTGATTCTCTCATTGAGAATAACCAGGAGATCTTTTGGTCTAGTGCTCTAACTTTAGTCAGGATTCCACTGAGCCTTTAATAAGAATAAGAATAATAGTATTATGGCTAATCCTTATTGAACACTTGTTATATGCCAGTCATTGCCCTAAGTAATTCAAATGCATTATTTCATTTAATCTGCACAAAAATCTCTTGATCTAGATTAAGTTATTTTGCACATTTTTTTCATGAGGAAACTGAAGTCCAATAGATTAAAAAACTTAATTAAGGTCACTCGGTTAGAAATTCGTATAAACTGCTTTAGAACTCATGCCTACATCAAGAATCAAGCTCTTCCTCTAGAAGCAGTATCATGTAAATTAGCAGACTGTTTCTCAAGTCCCTATTTGTTTACTATGTTTTCAACGTTTGTTAATATTCAGGCTGGCAGCTCCTTAAAACCAGGAATACTTGTGTTATTTTTTATTTCATGCATAATCATGTAATGGTATTGACTTTGCATAACATGATGATTTTTCTTAATAATCATGCCCAACAAATCAGCTGTCAGTTAATTTGGGGTTTATATGTATGACTTGATGACTGACTGCTATATAAGGATACTTCAAAAAGTTCGTGGAAAGATTTATATTATCTTTTAATTACATTATTCCATGAACTTGTTGAAGTACCCTCACATAACACAAACTTATGTTAAAACAACAATAAACATTTATTATCTCACAATGTCTTGGGGTCTTCACTTCCAGCTTTCCAGTTTTATTTATCTGTAAAATGGGGATATTTATACTTATCTTGCAGACTTGTGGCAGGATTAAAAGTGCACCTGTCATACAATAACTGTTCAAGAAATGTTAGCCCTATGTCCTTCCTTTCAAAAATCTATCATTTCTTGTATTGTTCTTTCAAAAAGTGCAAGGTGAAATTAATTAGTAAATGCATTTAATATAACGTATGTATTTTCAACACTTTTTTGACACCCTCCCTAGTCCCTTGCCTAGATATTTCAGAGTGGCAGTTCCAAGGAATGAGATGACATCTCAATTTTTAAAAAATTTATTTAACATATCAGTTTATCCATGGCTTCTAGAAATACAGTTAGAAATAATCCTCAATGTTTTATTTTTATAATATGAATAAGAATTAAGATATTTGTACTTTTTTCTCTTATTCTTGATAATGTTAATGTGCTTCTATATACATTAAAAGATGGTAGTTTGTGTCTATACTATTTATACTATACGAAAAGGGTACAGAAACATTGATGCCTTATTTTTCAATTAGAGGTCATTTCCAGTCAATACAACCACTGGCTCAGACTGCACTGAAAATATTGGAAAACACAGCATTTATCTATGTATGTTTGTTCATCTAAATGGATTTAATACTTTGTTATGATGAAAATCAATTAGATATTATTAGAAAGGGTTCTGAATGCAATAAGAAATGCAATATAAATATGAAATAGTAGCTTTTGATTTTAGCATATGTATGAGCATAATTTATACAATTTCAGTTTCATCTGTAATGTGAAATTGGTAAGAGGACATGACATAACTGAAGCTTGATGCAAGCCTGGCTTTCTTCTTCCATGTCCCAGCTATCACAATTTTAATAAGAAATGGTTTGTCATTTTTCATTAACTAGACTTTTTTTCTGGATGACAAACTTGAGGAACAGTCTAGAGTTTCATAAATATCTGCAAATGTTATGTAAATTTTTGGTCACACATAAAGTAGTAATTTTCTTTTTCACTCGGGTTGAATTTACTTTTAAGTATATGAGTCACATAAATAAAGATAAGCCATAAATATTATTCAACACATGCTTCAGCATTTCCTTTTTCCCCTTTTCCTGATGTTTCATTAGTGACATTTTTCAAATCAAATTTCACTAATCCCTGGTTCAGTCTCCAAACAGGAAATGGGTTCAGTGAGCAGGGATCGGAATGACAAAAGAAATGCTCGCTTAGATGGTGCTTCAAAATATCTTTCTCATTGAAAAAAAAAAAGCAAGCCTCCAGATTTTTCTGACCTTAATGCTCTGATTTTTCAGTTTGGATTTAACTGTGAATGAAAAACTTTGAAAAGGCATATAATCCATCAATATTATATTTGCTAGAGGATGAGTTGCACACAACATCAAAGTATTTTTATGGCTTTGATATTTTTTCCTTCCTTAATTATGTCAGCCCTAGATATATTGCATTGAATACTCTTTTTCTGACTTGTTCTTATTAGCAGTTCATACTTTAAGTAGAAAATATCTAGAACTCCTGACATCTGTCATGGCAACCTTATTTCGACTGATATATATGGTAGTGTTCCATTTAGAGCAATGGGAAAACGTATTTTCAAGCTGCACATGTAAATTGAAGATTATCTGATCCATGTAGCTGTATGTATGTATGATAAGCAGATATATATATATAAAAAGTAACACTTTATGATATTGGGGCCCTTAATATTAAATGTAAAAATAAGAATAACTAAAATTTTGGTTTACAACTAAATTGAAAAAAAATCAAAGACATATAAGATCACAGAAGTCAGAGATTTTTTTTTTAATAGACTTTATTTAATAGACTGTTTTTAGAGCAGTTTTAGTTTCACAGCAAAATTAAGCAGAAGGTACAGAGATTCTACATATGCTGCCTGCCCCCGCACATGCACAGCTCCCCCATTATCAGTGTCCCTCACCAGAGTGCTACATTCGTTTCAGCTGATGACCCTACATTGACACATCATTATCACCCAAAGTCTGAAGTTTATATTTGGATTTACTCTTGCTGTCGTACATTCTATAGCATTGTATATTCTATGGGATGCCACTCATAGTCAGGTAGGTTCAAACTTGAATGTCACGTGTGCACCATTATATTATCATACAGAGTACTTTCACTGTCCTAAAAATCCTCTGTGCTCCCCTTAAGTGTTTCCCTCAGGAGAGCTGGCACTCCCCCACATGAACCCACAGTTTTATCCAGTAAAATGAATGATTAGAGGTCTTGGTGCTAAAAAAAGTCTTTCTAAAATGTAAATTGGAACATTTCACTGCCCTGCTAAAAAGCGAAAGAGATGGCTTCTATTTATACTTTGAATAAAATACAAACTCTTAAATCTTGCATGTAAGAACATAAATGACCGGGGTGTTGCTCTCATGGAGATTGTGGTCAAGTTTAGGACACAGGCATTAAACAGACACTCATAAGTGTATTGTTATAAATTGTAAGTGAAATAAAGGAGAATGAAAAGAAACTATGAGAGAAATTTGCTTGGGGAACATAAATCAGATTGGTGGATCAAGGAAAATCCTTTAGAGGAAGTGATATTTAAGTTGACATCTGAAGTACGGAAGCTTGGAGAAGAACATTCCAGAGGAGGAATGAGTTTGTGCAAAAGCCTGAGAAAGGAACGCCCTTGATGAGCACAAGGAACAGAAAGCTTTTGATGATGGACTGTCCAAAATGAAGCCATCATGTAGTAAAATGAGATTATATTAGTCTGAGATTATTCTTTATGCATGGCAGTATTTCCTCTGTGCCTTTCGTTGTGTTTGACATATATTAGACGACCAGTAAATATTTAATGAATAAGTGGGTAAACAAGTTTAATGGCAACAGGTGAAAGGGGAGGAGAAATAACAGTAGAATCTACCTCAGAAGACTGTGAGTAATCAATGAGATCACTCATGGAAGATGTTGATCTCAGGGCCTGGCACACAGAAAGCACTTGACAAATGCAAGCTTAAAAATATCCAAATATCCCTGCTTTGTGTTTGAACTATTCTAAATGACTATTATCTGAAATGTTGGGCGGCAAACATTTTTACACCTTTTAAGTGAAATATAATCCCTGTGCACTATCAAAAACAACAATGACAACAGCAAGAACAAAACTCTTTTAATTAATTACTTGAGTTGAGTGCTGTCAAAGTATTTTCCTCTCTGATTCCATGGTTTGCAGAGGTAAAACACTCCTTTCCTTTTACATACAAACAGATACACACACTTTTGGATGGCTGGTAGATCGTGCATCATCAATTATGTTTTTGGGATAGGTAATGTACCTCCTTTCTGAGTGTCAAAATGTGTCATTTCAGCAGCAAGGTCCCATTATAAGCCTAGTTTCAAACAGTTCTGACGCTCTCTCAGCTCACTCATCTTGGCTGTGCTCTGGAAGACCAAACCTAGTAGTCCTTATATGTAGACATGAAGTACTTGCCTTCCGGTCATTGAAATAACAACTCTGCACTTCAAATCGGGCAATTTGCAATTTCCATCTTTCTAACTAAAACTATGAAAATTCTTGTTGCTGAGAGAAAATTTATTTTGGAATTATTGTTCTTGGCATTTAAATCTCTTGCCAAATGGGAAGCAAAGTACTCAGAAAAATACATTTATTTCCTTAGCCAGTAATACAATGTGTTACCCAAACATGATCAAACATTGTCAATCACCTAGGTTATTAAACAATAAGACACTGAATTCTATAGATAAAATCAAAACATATCCTATGATTTCTATGAGATTACACTCTCATAGGTCATTTGTGTATTTTTATTTCTTTGAATATGGCTAAGTTCAGTCCTTTCAATTAGACGATGCCAGTCATGGTCAGGTAAGTTCAGTTTGCTCTGTGGCTTCGGTATGAATTTGAAACCCCATTCAAGCATCTTACAAATGCCTGACATTGATCACAAAAACTGTGCAAGAAAATATGGATGGCTCAGTGCGAATTCATTACTCCCATTAGGAAAATGACCCAAAGTCCTACTGGGCAAGACACAATAAAATCACTTATGTATGAGCTACAGAGCAAATACATAATATTATAATATCACTTTCACATGTAAATATAAAAAGAAAATTAAATGTTAAAAGTAAGACAAAAAGTAAATGTATTATAGACGAAAATCCTTCTCTTTTTGTCCTGGGGACAGTAATATTAAATTGTTTCTTATCTATGACAGCTTGCTAGTTATAAGTAATATCCATTTTCTCCTTTTCTTCTTGGGCATATACCAGTCAATCTGGATAATACATTAGGGGCTAAAATGACAATTTTCCAGCCTCTCCCATTAAACTTCCACTTGAATAGAAAAGATAACAAGTACCTAAAGGAGAGATGAGCCACGACATGAAAGGCCTGATCTCTGAATGACCACAGGGTTCACAGTCCCTCCTCTCGACCCCCCAGTTCACTCCTCATGCCAAACCACTTTGAGCTCTGAATGACAAATAAGCTTTTGTTGACTAATGCCATTGAAATTTTGGGATTGTTTGTTACAAAAATTAGCCTATCCTGACCAACCCAATAAATGATTTTCTATAGATAACGCTATTGCTGAGTATAATCAGAACCCATGGATATTGGAACTTCTAGGTCTATGGGTTCTGGACAAATTAAATAGTAGTGGGACAAAATATTTACTATAGAAAGATCAGTCATACCATAGAGCTTCTAGGGGCAAGTTAAATGGAATTGCATACAAAGTGTTAAGACATCCCATATTTCTGTGTAATTTAAGGTGTTCTAAAGAGTAAAATAAAATCTTTCTGCCCAAAAGAAATGATGCTTTCCATCACTATAGCTGATGTTTTGTAGCACATATTCCACAGAGTGAAATATTCAGTAACGTTCTATGGAAAAAAGCTCATCCCACAGGGAGCTGGTAATTGGCAGAAAAAGCTCAAACTCAACATATTCAGGTAAGAAAGGCAGAGAGCAGTAGCACTGCACAGCTTCAATCAGGAATCTAAAGAATATAGCAGCAAAGCATTTTCTGGAAATTATGACTTACTACTTTAAGGCTGAATTTTAAGGAAGGACAGAAGCAAAGATTGGTGTCCTGACATAAGAAGCAAACGTTTTTCCTCAAATTATATGTCATAGAAAGACAATAATAGAGCACACACAGAAGAGAATCTAAACCAGGACAAATCTACCTCCTCCGCCACATGGGTTAAAGGTTTTCAACCACTTACTCAGAAAGGAGGAAAAAGACATTGATAATAGAACCCATACGTATTACCTACATTTGTATAAAATGGTGTAGAAAATATTCTCATTAAATGTAGCTTTAGTCATTTCCAAGAAATCATTTTGCCATTTATATTATGCTCTGAATTCAGGGCTCTTCCCTGCTTCCAACAGTAGAGTTCATATTTGGTGCAAGAAAAGGCCAAACCAGGCAATGCTCACAGAGTTCTGTTTCTACAATGCTTATTTCTGCCAAAGTATACCGAGTAGTCGTGTACAGCTGCTTGACTGCTCTTATCAACAGGCATCTCTAGACCCACTTGCTGTCCACTATTTCCTCAGTGCTGTAGTATAGCAGGGACATGTTCAGCAAATCATCAGCCAGATATGAAAGGGCTGCCTGCAAAGGCAAATGAGAATCTCTCCTGACCAGTTAAAGAATAAATTCTAAAAGTCACTGCTATTATTAACCCCCAGCAATTTAATATATCCCTCAAATGAACCCAAAGTGACAGTCATCCATGAAACATAAAAATTCCACTTGGAATAGCATCATCTATGTCTTTTCTTTCTTGATCTTATTGCAAACTAATAACTATAAGGAAAGAGAGGCTATTTGGCAAAGACTTTCAAAATTCATCTGCTAGGCCACACTATAAATTTCCAACCCAGTGATTTTGCTCAAACTGTATATTAGATTCGCCTTAGTTGGAAAAAGGATGATAAACCTGAGCTCAGCATGGACACTTTTGCACAGGCCTATTTTACTGGGGACAGTTCAGAGAGTAAGTTATTGTTTACTAATTTTGGTTCATAAATGTCAGAAAAAGTTCTGAGCCTTTCTCCATTGGGATATGACCTGAAGACTGTGGCTCTTCATTCAATATCCATTATGAGGACTAAAGGTTGAAGCCTAAAGTTTCCAAAAATCGATCTCAAAGGGAATAATGAAACAAAGAAACAAAATAATGAAAAAGAAGCAACATGACCATGCAGCCCATCAGCCCCATTCCAGATCATACCTTCCTAAGGAAAGGATACGTGTACATGAATGGACAACACATTTATTTACAAAGAAATGAAAATCCAACAAACAAGCCCATTTTGTTTTTTGTTTGGCTTAATTTTCTTGTTGTTAACATGGTAAGAATACCTTGTATCATTGAATTCCTTCTCTCTGAGATAATTCACTGACTGAATTGACTAGTCATTTCTGATGCTAGGTTGATACAAAATTGGATAATTGAAACCCTGTTCAGAGAAGTTTTCCTCATAAGATGAACTGATGATCACAGAGATGCATACAATAGTTACCACAGCTATTTATTGTGTTATTGCTAATCCAGAATGCAATCATATAAATACTAGATTTAAGCAATTCTCAAGAGTGAAGAAAAAAGTTTGTCCCCTGGTTGTTTGGTCTGTATTGTTTTGTAACAACCAACCTGTTAAGTGCATTTGTTAATTTTTATCTCCTCACCACTTACCTAAAGAAATCTGAATAGAAAGATAAAACAGTCACTTTTTATCTTGTGGCATTGTATGAACCTGTTCCTTTGCATGTTTCTCTCTGGGTTCCTCTGAAATGTTTATTAAAATGGACATGATTATTAATGTGACAGATTTATCATGCACCCTAGTTCTTACTTCAGCCAGGGTACTGTTTGAACTGCTTTTGGGAGCTCTCTCCATTTGGCCAAGGCTGGAATGGTCTCTAAAGTTTCTGACTTTGCCTGACCACTCTCCCCTCATTCCCAGCATGAATGTATAATCCTTTGGGCTTTGCAGTTGTCTCCTTGGAACATTACAATTGTTGGGCTAAAACATACCTGAGGTATAAAAAGGATGTTACCATAATACATTTGAACATTAGAAACCTTTTCCTGTATATCAATAATAAATGCTCACTAGTTTATGTTCATGTGATTAATATATCTGAAGTTTTCTATTATTATAAAGCAAACACTACTGACGTAAGGTTCCAATGATCCTTTTAAAAATCCATTCACATAAATAATGAAACACTAGAAGTCACAGAAATAAAAACCTTCATTCTCTGTTTCCACACCTGAGATTAGAACATCACAATTCCTGAAGTTGAATTCCCAAGTTTCCTATTGATCCACTCTATGGAATTTAAGGTCGCTAGACCTTGCTCATAATACATTTAAAAAAAAAAAATTAAGTTGGTTATCATCCAATGTAGGTTGTTTTTTACTGCTATATAATAAAGATAAATCTTAACTTTGCCTCAGTTTGCCCCTGGCTCCTGGCTATGTGTGTAGCCAACATAAGTCAACCCTTCATTTCCAGTAGTTTCAGTGTTGTATATTTGAGTTTTATTCCTGAAAAACTTACTTTATTCCATAAAAAACAAAAATCGATCATTAAAGAAAAGAAAATACAAATACAAACAGATGATGTTTATAATTTTTTAAGTATGTAAAATAAAGTTATCTTTAAAAACAAGACCTAAATATTCCTTTAGGGGTGTTTTTCTGCATGAATTGGACTAGTAAAGGCTTGTTAAAATAAGATCAGTAAAATCTAGACTAAAGAAACCATCTTCTTACCTGGTAAATCTCCCTGTGGCAAACAGGAATTTTTATTTTTCCAGGCACATTTGAACTGCTTCCAACATTTATCTGTCTCAGAAATTTCCATTGACATTTTTATAACCATGAAAGTCTTAGAATGGTAAATTATGTGGAGAAGGGCAGTTTCCGTGTTAATTTCTCTTCTTTGAGTGTCTCTTCCTCTTTCATTTCAGTTAAATTGCTGAGCTCCTGAGAAAGAGTGGCATTCTCAGAAAGCAACTACCACAAACTCAGCTGAACCCTCACCCCAGGATTAACCAGACAGTTTTTGTCATGGGAATTAGCAGAATGTGTGAGTTCCCACCAGTCCCAGTTCTTAGTCAGCTATAATTTTAAGATTTTATCATTACCAAAGGGACCTAATTTAGGATAAGAAATGTTATAAATGTGTAGGTCACAAGTCATAAACTGGAGATTACTCATATTTCAGAATATTTTATCATCAAATACTTAGTGTTTTTTAGTTGCAAATACCATCTAGTCATATTATAGGACACAACTGTTGTTAACAGTTAAATGTGAATAAATTCACCTTCCAAAAACCTTGGTTTAGAACTGCAGAGAAGATATACAGCACATTAGTCCAAACTCCTGCATGAGGCAGGAGTCCCCAGATATTCATTGATCCTGTCAATAAATATGAGCATATACTTTTTGAAGCAGGAAATATATTTTATATACCATCATCAACTAAGAAACTGTAATGTTTCCGAATTTTGGCTTTATGAACTCTTTCAACTGACTCAATGTTAATCATAGTTTTGACTTTTGTTTTCAGAAATAGGTTTTATGATTTAATATCATAATATATATGATATATATCATATAACATGATATATTTAATCATATGTGATATTTAAAAGTAGCTGTTTTTTCTTTTTTTAACTAAAAAATAGATCTTGTATTTTTATCACATTAGTTTCCTAAATCTGTTGAGATAACATTTTTTCTCTATTACTATTATATTACCCTATTACTATGCTAAAATTTAGATTTCCAAATATTGAACTATCCGTTGGAATAGCCTAAATTATGCTATAGCAACAAAAATCTTTCTATCTTCATGATTAACAAAATTTCTTAAACTTTGCACTATTGATACATTGGGTTGGATAATTGTTTGCTGCAAGAGGCTGTCCTGTGCATTATAGGATGTTTACCAGCATCCCCGATATCTGTTTAGTGGATGCCATTAACACACCTCCCATACAAGTTGTAAAAACCAAAAACGTTTTCAGACACTGCCAAATGTTCCTCTGGGGTGCAAAATTGCCCCCATTTGAGAATCATCACTTTAAAACAGCGAGGAATTGTTTTCACCCCTAATGCACGTCCATTAAAAATCATGTGTAGGCCTGCTCTCTGGGACACAGGCTGATAGAGCTGCCCACATCTGGAGCTTTGCTGGACACAGTGGCAGGGGGATAAAGAGAAGGTGTGCACATTGCATACCAGCTCTTAATACTGCTGCCCAGAAGTGACATGTCACTTCCATTCTCATGAATTTGGCCAAAACAAAGCACATGGATATGACTAAATTCAAAGGGAGCTAGGAAATATACCATGTGTCTGAAAGACATGGAGGCAGTTATATTGTTGACCTGACCTATTAACATTACAATGTTATTTTAGACTCTGTTTTGAAGTATAAATTCTAACTCAGGCATACTTTCTCAGTAAGAATATAAACAGCACACTGCATATCTAAAATGCTCTCATTTAGTCTGCTTTGTTGTTCACGCCTACAGACCTGCAGGGTGGTTGTATTGGGTTGATATATTTTTTATTGCTTTTTCACTCTATGTAAATTACTTCCTTTTTTCAGTTAACCATTTGCTCTTGTGCAATGCACAGGAGAATATCAATATTTGTGGTTTGGGTTATTTAAATAATGTGTGAGAAATGTGAAAAGCAAATAAACCATCAAAGAAACTCAAGAAGGAAATCTAAATCTATGCTTAATGAAATGACTTTATACTTGAGTATTTAGAGTTCAAACTGACAGTTTAGGGGCATAGAATACACTCCTCCCAACCCTCTGCAACTGTAATTCCCTTCCATCACTTATTTCTAGCCTGGAGCTCTTGGCCTCTTCTAGTCTCCTTTGATAAAGTTCTGTTGTTATGCCATTGTAGTAAAGCTCACCTGCTATTAAAAAGTGCAGCTCCAGATAATTATATAAGGTATCATTCATATGAAGTGTTACAAAATAAAATACATAAATTGTAATTGCTTTTTCACAATATTTTAAGACTATAAACTGGATATATGGGGTGGACAACTTACATTCCCTAAGTGATTATTGTGTCAAGGCTTCATGTATTTCCCTCAGTGATTTGCTATATATCCCCAAAGATGTAATATTATCACAATTTTAATAATAAGTCATTCAAAGTTACATAGCCAGCAAGGAATAAAGTCTGCTTTCAAGTCTAGCCCAAACTTGTTCAACTCCCCCATATTTCTTCTCTAATATTTTTCAATATGTGATAAGTGAATCTAGACTTATTCCTAATGACTAATTTTACAATATAGAAAAGAACGCAGCAGAAATCCATTCAAGAAGAAATAGCCATTATGAAAATTTAGTGTATAGCATTCAATGCATATTTTAAAACATAAAATAAAAATCATTTCCCATATTCTAAAACAATTTAATAACTACATAATTCCTACTTTGAAGATATGCCATAGTAATTTAACATGTCCCCTACTATTTTGCACATCAAGATTGTTTCTAGTGGTTAGCTATTTAAAATAATGCTGTAGTGATGCCCTTGTATATATAATTTTATACTCAATTCTGTTTTCTTAAGATAAACTTCTAAAAGAAAAGATATGTAATATTAAACTTTACATACATAATCCAAAATGTCTTACAGAAGAGTTTACTAAATTGTACTGTTAGCAATAGTTCCTGTTTCTCAGAAATTTTTTCAGCATAGGGGGAAAAAATTATGCCCACCCTCAAAACTTTGCCAATTTAAAAGCAGAAAATGTTGTCTATCTCTAATCTGCATTTATTTGATTTATTAGTAAGTTTAAATTTTTTTTGTTGTTTTTTGTGTGTTTTTTTGGCATTAGTATTTCCTTCAATATGGGTTGCCAGTTTTCTGTCCTTTGTTCATTTTTCTACTGTGGAGGACTTCTCTTCAGAGGCCATGTCAATTTGAGAAATGTAGAGACCCCAAAACAAACACACAAATAAAAAATAAACAAAACTCATGATGCCAAGTATTAAGATTGCCAGAAGTGAGAAAATAAACTTGATTTCTTTTATTATATGTGATATTATTTAATGCAGAATATATAATTTTATCCTAAATTATCTATCAATTGATTGATTTGTCTGACAGTCTATTGATCTGTCAGTTGATTGCTCCATTGCTCTATCTAGACATAGATATAAACTTCAATACATATTCTTAAGTATATTTTTATATTTGCATTGGTAAAAGGGTGGGTGTTCATTTCTTCCTCTCAAATGGGATCTACTTAAAACTATTTTTCTTTTTCTTTTTTAATGCATCCTGCATATGACCACCACACCCATTGTTTGACATTTGCAAAGGACCACAGATAGATTTTATGTGCTAACTAAAAAGAGCTAGAAAGAATCACTGTTTAGTCTTAGTAGCTTACACAAATGTTTGAAGGGTAATGAAATCATGATGGCAGTCAACATCATTTATCTTCCATGGATTTTAAATCTTTGCTGAGAAAGCATGTACTAGTAAGAGGAAATTATTGGCTATTTAGATAATTGAAGTCAAATTTAATAGATTCTGCTATTAACCAGACCTGAAAGATTTCTCAAGTTGTTCCCCTAAGATGAACAAAGAATCAATCAAATAAATATTTGTGAGACTTAGGCAGCTCAAAAAAATGTGCCTGTATTAGTCAAGGTTCTGCAGAGAGACAGAATCAATAGGATATATTATAAATATATGAGAGGGGGTTTATTAGGGGAATTAACTCAACACAGTTGTGAAGAAAAGTCCCACAATAGGCCGTCTGCAAACTGGATGCCAGTGGCATGACTCATTCCAAGTCCAAAGGCCTCAAAACCAGGGAAGCCAATTGCGTCCTTGGTGTAAGTCCTGGAGTCCAAAAGCTGAAGAGTCTCAAGTTCTGATGTCCACAAGCAGGAAAGAAAAACGTGTCCCAGATCCAGCAGAGAGAGAGAGTGATTGAGCTTTTTTTTCTCTGTTTTTTGTTCTCTTGGGGCCCCCAGAGTATTGAATGGTTCCTGCCCATATTGAGGGCAGATCTTTACCACCCAGCCCACTCAGGTTCTCATGCTAATCTCTTCTGGAAACAACTTTTATGGACACACCTAAAAAGATAGCTTTACCATGTTTCTCTCAGTGTTCCTTAATCTAATCAAGTTGACACCTAGAATTAACCTTCACAGTGCCTCATAACCATTTTATTTTGGGTTTTTATGCTCTGTAAGTCTTGGGGAGAGAATGGCAGGCAAATAGGAGATTTTCATCTTTTGGTAACTTTCAGTAAGTATTAAAAGTGGAAGCACACAAATGAATGAAGTATGTAAAACAAACTATTAGTGTTAGTAAGGAAACAAAGGGCAGAGATGGAAGATCTAAAGGTAACCTACCTTAGATAGGATGTCAGGAGAAACAGAGGGAAGGCCAGTGAGATCTGGACAGTTACCCAAGAGGAGGTGGGAGCCTTGCAAAGGGCTACGGAGGCAGACAAGCCACACCTTACACGGCCTCCAGGAAGGAAGGTGTTGGATTTTATGTCAACTGCAATGGGAAGGATGAAGGTTTTAACTGAGGAGTGACATCATATGAACATATTTCAGAGAAAACCATAATAATATTCAAACAATAACAGGGAACAGGACTTGAATGGAGTTATTAGTGGGAGGTGTTCCCGAAGGAAGAAGGGGATCCCTTAATAGAAAAGAGTGAAGTGTAGCACTCTCCTGGATTAGTTCTAAACTATGGAAATCCAAACTGGATTACACATCTATGAGTTATATACATTAAAGCAAATTATTCTCAGTGTTTTTTTAATGGAAAAATATAGGTGCCTGTAATTCAAATGAAATGAAGAGATTAGGGAGGGCAGAGAAAGGACAGTCAAGGGCAAAATGAAGGAAACCTGTGAAATTATCTATAGCTGGAGAGTCCTAAAGTTAAAAAGGAATGTGAAGGATAAAAAGACAAAATAAAATGGAAATGTTGGATGGAGTCACCCAAAAGGTATGGGAAAGGTGAAAGTGCATTTTGATTGGTCTCATATCAAAAGATGAAAGCTGGGAATCTGGAACAGGTAAGGCTATAGAAATATATCAGTTATAAACAATTCACAGAGGAGAAATTGTTTTTCAGTACAAAAAGACTATTCCACATATACATTTTTCATCACTATACTGCCACTAAATCAGGGAAGGGAAGGAAATACACAGGCCTTTCTTTTACTAAAGCACTGTGACTTGATTTCATGAAGCACACATACACTTGATTTCCTGGACAATCACTCTAAAGTTGACCTGCAGTGCACAGGCTCATTTGGGGTCTGTCAGGGTGTGTCAGTTCCTTTGCATCACATGCAGGAGAGCTCAAACTCTATGTTCTCAAGTAAAGAAAAGATGAAAGAAAGAAGCAAGAATGAAGAAAATGGTAGCTGACTGACTTGGTTATAACTATTTTTTAGAAACTAGAAAACAAGACTGAGTGAGACTGGGATTTGTTTTCAGTTTATAATAAATGTATAAACTTCTATTATAGAAAATTTCAAACATATGGAAAGTCAACAAAATGGTATGATGACCTCTAAGTAATCCTCACCCAGCTCCATCAATCGTCAATAGTCTACCATTCTTTTATCATCTGTACTTCCACCCACTTTTTGCCCTATCTCCATTCCTATTGTTTTTTGTAATGTGAGGTTGAACATGTGTTAAAAACACATTATACTTATGCAAAGTTAATTCTTAATAAGGGAATAAAGTTATGTAAGTAATATTGTGCAACATTAGCTTATTTATGGCTAATGATAACTTGATGGGATTGCTAGTAATTGGGGTAAAACAGAAAAATCCTTTTTGTGTCTTGCTTTTGTTTCATCCTGGCTAAACTTGAAAATGGAATACTGTAGTTTGAATATTTAGGAGGTTTTGAAATGGTAAGATTTGAGGAGGGGTTCTAGTTCTGTTCTTCAACTAATTATCGTTATGACCTTAACTGCCCTGTGACTGTTTTCTCATTTGTAACCTGTGATGGCTGAGTTAAATACTCTACAAAGGAAGTCTTTATTCTCAAGTGGTTTATACTTCCCGTTACCAAAAAATGGCCTCTACACTCCTTATCCTTCACACAGAGTCCTACATGCTCAAGGCAAAGTTCAGGATTTGCATCCTGTTGTGAGAACTTATTCAATGCAATTCAACCAATACTTACTGAGGGCTGATTATGTGCCAGGCACTGTTTTCAACACTGAAGACACAAAAGTGAGCAAAACCACCCTAATTCTTGCCTCATGAAGCTTACATTCTAGCGAGGTGACACATAACAAAGCCAATAAAAATGGAAATCTGTAACAGTAAGCAATATGCTTGATACTAATAAAGGCTAAGGAAAGGAAATAAAGCAGGAAAAAACACTATGAAGTATATGTGTGTTGGGGGAGGGGGAGAAGGTGAAGGGTAAAAGTTAAGGAGAGATGAAAGTTACATGGGTGGTATAGGGCCGAGAGAACCTTCTCCCTTCCCTCTGGAGGTTCACTATTTGAATCTGAGAAATAAACTCAACAGTAGACAGATTAACAGGAGAAAAGGCATACAAGTTTATTATGTGCATATGCACAAGGTCCCACAAAGTATAAGACTAAAAGAAGGGCCAGATGATTGAAACTTAAATAGCATTTTGAGTGTGGCATGGCCGTAGACAGCATTTTGAGCTACAGAAAGAAATAGGGCTTTAAAGGCTCCTGGAGGGTAGTGGTGACAATCCACAGGATGGGGAGGAGAGGAGCTGCACTACAAACAAAGGTTGTCTTATGCAGATAAAGTCTTTCAGGGAGCAGTCCTCCAAAGAATAGGTGAAAAGTCTGTCTGGCTGGTGTCCTGGGTGTGGAGGCCTTTAGTTTCCTCTCCTGTGATATGTTACTTTTCTCTGGTTAGTGTAAGATTCCAGGGAAGAGGTTACAATTACATGCCTTCAGCAGGAACTTCCCTGAGATAAAGGAAATTCAGAGAAAGTCCCTCTCTGTGCTTCCGGAAAGGCAGAGGGGCAAGGGACAGGGAGGCGAGAGGAGGTCAGAGAGTCCTTGGTTCTGAGGATGCTTCTTTAGTTCAAAGTACTCAGCATGTCAAAGCACTACACTTCGGGGTACTGTTTTCTGAGTCCCAGTAATGGTCAGAAGGGACCTCAGCTTAGAAGGTAAGTTTGGAATCAACACCTGAATAGAACAAAGTGTCCATGTAGATACTTAGGAAAAGAGCATTCCAGGCAGAGGGGATATTAAATACAAAGACCTATGGTAGGGTCTGCCTGCTGTTTTGCAAGGCCATGAGGAGGCCCCTGTGGCCAGAGCCCAGTGAACAAGAAAAAAGGTCATAGTTCAGAGGGGTGAAGGCTTAGGAATGGCCAGCAAATTTTGAAGGGCCTCAGAAGTAGTTTTATGACAGTGGCTTTTATTCTAAGTGAGATGCGAACTCTGGGCTTAAAAAAGAATTGAAAGGATATAACTTACATTTTAACAAGTTCACCAGTCTGGCTGAGAAGAAAAGTGCAAGCGAGGAGACCAAGTTAGGTTATTGCCATAATCTAGATTGGACATGAGGGTATCTTGAACCTGCATGTTGGAAGCAGAGTAGTGAAAAGTCACTAGATTCTAGATCTATTTTGAAGGTACAGCTGGCAGGACTTGCTATAGGGAAAAACAGAGAAGAGGCAAGGTAATACCACGGTTTTTTTCTGAGCAACTGAAAACATAGAGCTGCTTTTTAACAGAGTCAGAGGGGTCTGTTGGGGGTTTGCGGGGGTATAATAGTGGTTGATTACCACCTCTGATACACATGCAATCCATACATGTTCTGTTGACTCCTCTCTCTCTTTTTCTCTCCCAGCCTGCCTCACTATCTCTCCCCTTCATTTCTCTGTCTCTCTCCGTCTCACTTTCTCCATGCATCCTTGTCTAGGGTATAAAATCTCACCAGGAAAGTGTTCAGGCGTAACTTGCAGAGAATGAAAAAAAGTAACTTCCGTTGTCCTTTTCTTCTGGTGTCACACAATATTTTGTGACCCTTCAGGTTTCTTTAAAACTGCAGAAAGTTTTAAAATTTGAAGAAATCATAAAGAATATCTTGTCCAACTTTTCTTTCTGTAGATAGGGACACTTAGCTCAAATAAGATGACTCTCCTACAGGACAGGAAAGAGACAAAATAAATAGTAAGGCTTTCTCAAAAGCAAGGAGTACAGATTTGGCCATGAGAAAAGCAATTATGTGAGTAAATGACATAGTTTTAAATCCCAAAAAAGAAAACAAATAACAGACTGTCAAAAAAAAAAAAAAATTGTTATATACATGACCAGAGCAGAAAAGTAAGTGGCATCAAAGGCAGCATTTTTGATGTGATAGGCAACATAGACAATTCATTTTGCAAAGCTTTTAACAGCTTTTCAATTCAGTCATTTTCCAAATTTGCAAAAATTAAAATAGAACACTTACACAACTTTGTACTATTGGCCGGTAGAAACAAATAAATGGTTTCTAAAATAAAATTATTTAATCTCCATTTTGTTTGCAAATTCAGACTTCCATAAAGTAATTGACTTTTAAGCAAACTAACTTGGAGCAGAACAAAATTAAAAGCATTTCTTTAATGCAGATTTTTATCTCAATTTTAAATATTTTAATTAGTTTCACTTTATTTTCATCCTCCAAGATAAATCTTCAAATTTATGCTATAATAAAGCTCTACGATGATCATTTTGTTATATGCTTGGTTAGTTTGTATTTTTGTGCACATTTTACCTTGAGGGACATATAGATATTAGTTTAAGTAGAGAGTTCTAGAAACACTTTTTTTTTTCCCTAATAACTTTACATACATGCATGAAGAAAGGCCTGTTTATCTCTACCAGGCACCATGCATGCCTAACTAGAACCTTTAGAATGATGCAAAAAATAGTTTTTAGCTATTGTATTATTTAACGGTAAGAAAAATACAGAAAAAAAAATGCTAAAATATTTTACCTGGTTTACACTTCATCTTAACCTTTCTGAGCTTCAGTTTTATTATCTGAAAAACTGGAATTATCATACTTGCTTTAACTACCTACTTGGATAGCTATAATGATCAAACGAGATAATGCCTTCCTGTGAAAGCTCCCTGATACACTATGTAAATACCATTAGTATAATCATTCAGAAAACATGGTCAACTTCTTTTTTCCCTAATGAAGAAAGACTGTATCCTAAATTCAATCAAAGAAGGAAACGGGTGTTTCCATGTTCTTTAAATAAAATCTGTGTCTCTACGCTTGACATTTTAGAGAAGTAGGCCACATCCTGTGTGCTAGAATAGAAATATGGTTAAGTTTTTTCTTCAATTCCTAAAATTAAACACAATTTTACTACAGTAGTTATTTTGCTATTTAACAATTCACACAGGTGTTCATCCATACAGCACTGCTCTCTAAAATCCTGCCCCAGGAACTCAGCCCTGGGAGGCATGGTTTCTTGAGGAAAGAGAGTTCCTCAACCTGAGAGCCAGAAATTGACACCGTGTGGATTCATTTATTGTAATTCAATTACACTTTATTGAATACCAATGGGGGAAATCCACAGAGGTAGACAAAACTCTGAACTCCTATACTGTGGAACTTCCTTCCCAAAACACTGAAAACCAATTTAAAAACTTACTGTTTCCAAAATAGCACTGTAAATGAATGGGCTATCAAGGGACAGCTATAATTATGTTCCTTCTCATCATGTGAACACACATACACTTTCAGAGTGACACATGTGACCATCTCCAAGTCAACTTAACATCCTCCAAAAATAAAACTGACATGGCTTTATGTCATGAGTGAATCACTCTGGAAAAAAGTTATTTTTCTGCTATTGGCCACTTCTGGACACTCTTAGATTTCATGTTAGCATCGAAAGTTGTCTGTTTTGTTATTAAAAGATATTCCAATCTTTCTTCAAGTATGTGTCTAAGTCTCTGTATTCATTCTAATTGATCACCTGGATGATTTTCTCTTAAATTGCTGTAGTAAGATGAACAACTAACCTTCACGTATTGGTGAGCACCTAATATTTTTCTCAGGCACCTAATATTTTTCTCTAGGTGCTGTAGAGGATATAAAAGCATTAAGAAATATAGCTCTTACCTTCAAGGTGTTTGCAGGCTACTTGGAAAATGAGAATAAAAAATGTAAAAAATGTAAGAATCATATCAAAGTATTGTAAAAATTCAAGAAATGACATGAGATAACAAATCTCATTTACCAAATGAAAATGTCCAAGGATGGGGCCTAAGAATGGGTATTTTTAAAGGTCCCAGGAAGACTCTGAGAGACAATCAGGTTTAGAAGCCACTGCTATATATCAGCTTCTACTTTCTCTCCTTGCAGGGTCCCATCAGAGTGACCTGCTTAGTGCTCTCAAAGCTTACAGAAAAGCTCGTCAATGCCACATCCCTCAGCCTTTGCCCAGGCCTTATCTGCTTGACCCACAGGCAGTCTGTTTGTGACACAGCTGGTCACCATCCCCTCTTTTTCTTTTTTTCTGATAGTCTTTCTCAATGTCTTTTAAGGGCTTCAGATCCTTTCCTCAACCCTCAAATATTGATGTTTCTTCTTTCTCTTCTTATTCCTAGTCCCTTCCTGGCTAATATCACCCCTTCCTACCACCCATTCCTACCCACTCTGACCACTTCAGCTGCAGGGCTCAGACATGCCCTGGATGACCCCTACACATCCAGCTCTGACTTCAACCTCTCCAACATGAATTCTATCAAGGTCCCCAAACTCAAAATATGCAAAATCCAACTCATTTCATCTCCACCCTTTCATCAAAGAACTAACCCACCCCTCACTGACTGTAGGAGTACTGTGGAAGGTGACATGAAGTTGGGACAGGGAAGAATGGAAAGGGAGTCCCACTAGATCTAAGCTAGCCATCGGTCACCCTCAAACCATCCTTGTCCATAAGCACATGACCACCGTTTACTAAGACCTGTTTATTATACCTAAGGGATTTAGGATGAATCCTCCTCTCCTCTCCTACTCTGACTGTCTTATCTCAAGTTATTACTCAATTGTTAATAGTCTCCTGATTTAGAAGTTCATCTCTGACTCAGTTTTGTGCTATTTTTCGATCTCAGAGGATATGAACTCTTTTTTTTTTTAAGTTGGCAGTCTAAAATTTAGAGACCTCTAATTTTGAAAAATATGAATTGTGTTTTTATTTTAATTTTACTTTCATTATTTTCAGCATTTATGAAGTTATCTAAAACTTAGAACAATGTAGAGTGTTAAAGAATCACTTAAGAAGAAACTCCAAGGGATTACTCTACCTTAATTCTTTATTAGTAAGAAAAATAACAATTGAAGAAGGATATTTACATTGTGTTCTTAAAGATTTCAAAGTGAAAATTCTTCAGTGTTTGTAATACCAGTTTCTTTCAGTGATCTATTCTGGTGCCTGTCAAGCTGATAGTTAGGATAGTCTTCCTAATATTAACATCTTTTGTTTTCATTTAGCCCTAAAGCATTATTTCTTCTATTATTAAAGCATTATTTCTTATTTTAACTTTCTTATATGTAAATACACACACACACTCATAAGTATGTAAGCTATCCCTCTCAGATATGTGTATTGTTCCGTAGGTTAACAATTGAATATTTAGGGTTTTTGTTTTTCTCCCCTTTATCATAATTTTGGAATGGGAAGTTGTCTCTCAATTCAATTCTCATTTTCCCTCTAAATAGCACTGATGCTTTAAGCATCTTTTCTCTTTTCATTTTATTTAGTAGATGAGGAGAAATTCCTACACACTTATATGAGGAATAATTCAAGCATTTGTACAAATTTTCTTAAATAGTAGACTCTTCACATTTAATCCTGTACTATACTCTTACTTCTATATCTCACAATCAGAAGAAATGAATACATTGAAGTAAGTTATCTCAGTAATCAAAAGTCATTCCCCAAACAATCGATCTGAATATCATTTGTAAGGCAGTCTACACAACTGACAACTCCTGCTTGCGAAAGGTACAAGTAATGTAAATTATGCACGCAATTTCCCTACAACTTGTCAGTCACCTTACTTTTACTCTAGAAGAATGCAAGCAGGAAAGCACTTTAAGAAGGTAGGAATATGCAGGCCCATCAGGTGCTTTTGTTTTCCCTTTCTGTTCAGGTTTCCCTGGTGGTCCTTTGGTGAGACAGAACTGACAAATAGGATAATTGTCACCTGCTGGTTTATTGGAGGAACTCTGCCTTGGGTTCCTTGAAAACCCTCACACATCTCATATGAAGTCCTGAAAAGCATTAATTCAAGAGTGATATATGAACCATTCAGTACATGGAAGAAAATGAGCTCAAGACTGAGAGCTTGGGGTTTTGTTTTATTTTATTTGCTGGGATTTTTGACAGGTATATCTTGAAATGTAAAGAGGTAGACAAATAAGTAATCTGCATAATTTGTAAAAAAAAATGAGAGAAACTGATTAAGACATAATTGAAACTCATGGTACTCATCATTACTGCTGCTGACTTGAAGGAAAATGTTGGGACCGATATTTTGCTTTTTTATTTTTTTAATAAAGCAGCATGTTAATTCAGGTACACATGTGCACACACATACATAAGTACAGTGGTGTGCTAGTGATGGCTAGCACAGGCTGGAAAGAGCCATTTGTGCCCATCTCTTCACAACCCCAGTTCAGTGATTTTACATTGATATCTTGAAACCAGCCATAGCGGGCGTATTTATTCCACAAAAATCAGCAAGTGCTACAAGTCAGTTCGTTTGTTTTTCATGGAGCCAGTTGTTGGACATGAAGCAGCACACCACTGCCATAAAAGGACACCTTTCCTCAAATTTCCATAATTGTTGCAAGACTGTTCACAATTATCTGAAAAATCATCACAAAGTTATTTAATTGAGGTTTGATCTCTTAATAGCTTTCTTTCCAGTTTCTGTCCCAGAGGGTGTCATCATGGTGCAACAAAAAGTACCTGAGGTGTTGTATCAAAAGGTGTTGTTAATCCATGTTCTATCCCTTTGGCTCTTTGACCTTGGGAAAGCCAGCTAAACCCCCCAAACCAAAAATTCTCCCTCTCTAAAATAGGGGCAGTAACACCACCATGGGGATTAAATGGGTTGATGTAAATCAAACACAGCAGTGTCTGACACAGAGTCAGGTTGAGTTAATGGGAGTTCACCCTTCCCATTGTCATGGACTAAAGGGGTTTGATGTTGAAAGGTCCTCAAGAAATGGTTTTCTTATTAATCTCATGCAACCAAAATCTTTGAGCTAGATGGATGAGATTTTGAAAAAGTTTAATGTCTTTGTCTCATAGAGAAGGTTATTGAAATTAAAGGAGTTATCCAAGGCTAGGTTTCCTGAATCCTAATAGAGTTCAGTCAGAACTCTCTCTACTCTCCAATGGTACCATCTCCTGGCCTCTAGGTAGAACAGGTGACTATTCTCTCTTCCCTCTTTTCTATCCTCTCTTCTTCTTCTTTCTCTATTTTTCTCCTTTCCTTCTTTTTCAATCCATTTAATTTGATTTTGGTTTTATTAAGTTGCTCTGGTACCATGGGAGAAGTACATTACTTGACTAAAATTTAGATCCTTTGCAAGAGCACACTTATTTGAATAGTGAAACTGTTATGCTGAAAGACATTAAGGCAAATGTCAGGTGAACTAAAAAGATGTGGACCATGGAAAATGATCAAGCTTGGAAAAAAGTAGCTACTTAGTGGTAGATAGCTATTTAGGAAAGGCAAGAAAGAAAGTCCTATTTCCTGAGAACCTACTATGTGCCATGTGCTGTGCTAGCAATTTCATGATTATATTAATTTCTCACAGTATACCTGAAAGCTTAGATATCATATTCTCTATTTTGCAGATGAAGAAATTAAGATTTAGGGGCATTAAGCTATCTTGCCCAAAGTTGCACAATCAGTTTGTGGTGGAGTTGTAATTCAAAACCAAGGTGTCTGTCTACTGTCCTTTTTGCCAATGCGAGGTTAGTCAGGTCATTTATTCATTTTCCTTTACTCTGATTTGAAATTGGGCTTTATAAGAAATATGCCCAGGGCCGGCCCGGTGGTGCACTGGAGAGTGCGCCGCTTGGGAGCGCAGCGGCGCTCCCGCTGAGGGTTCAGATCCCATGTGGAGACCGGTTCCCGCTCACTGGCTGAGCGTGGTGCGGGCACAACACCGAGGGTTGCGATCCCGTTACCGGTCAGTAAAAAAGACAAAAAAGGAATTAAAAAAAAAAAAGAAAAGAAATATGTCCAGATAATTCAATTCCTTTAAAATAGACATATTTTAGGACATACTTTAGAAATTCTAGAAATTATTTTTAGTTTCTACTTGGGGTTTTGTTTGTTTGTTTGTTTTGTTTTTCTGGCAGCTGGCCAATACAGGGATCTGAACCCTTGACCTTGGTATTAACAGCACCATGCTTTCTCAAGTAAGCTAACCAGCCAGGCTTTAGTTTCTTCTTCTGAGGAATGTTTTCATCTTAAGAGATTGTACAAACTATCCAAAATCATTAAGATAACTATCCCTCCTTTGGGTAACATATACTAATCTACACAGTGTATTCTACGAAATTTTGGTTCTGTTAAGAGGTAAGAGTCAAAAGCAGGAAGGAGTCTGAAGGGAATGGGAAAGTGCCACTGAGTGGTTAAAAAGGCAGAGAAAAGAAAGGTAGAAAGTGTGGACAGTGAACTGCAGTCACTTCACATTTTTGTCTAGGCTCAGCTCTGGCAGTTTTTCTCTCAGAGCAGGAGACTCTGTCTATGCCCTCTTTGTGTCCATCTGATTGAGTTCACAAGGTAAAGTAAATGAAGGGTTATGGAAAAGCACAGGCCTCTAAAGAAAATAAAAGATCACAATTTAGACTGGTTTGCAGAAGTCAGAATTGGGATCAGTCCTTATGAGATCAGAAATGCAGATCCATAAAGGACAGCTGTCAACAATGGAATTTATTTATGCCCACTCGGTATAGAAAGCATGTCTAATTGTGCTTTGGTCTTTTCAGACATGTGAAGTTTATTATCATTTGGATTGTTAATGTGTGATGAACTACCTTCAGAGGACTTAGAAATCATCTAGGGAAGACCTTCTATGTGAAAGATCTGATACTGAGACTAGTTTATGGAGAAGAAAGACTAGTCAAGGAGAAAGCATTTTATGTTTTTTTTTCCTACTCTTTTACTGAAAGGTATATATGAGTAAATTTTTGCTTTGACCAGGGCCCATTAGAACATGATAGTTTGTTTTATATCAAGGTAATTGGCTTAGAATATGCATTTTCATGGCTAAAAGCCAGGAAAAGAAAATATTATAATATTCATTATGGAAGCTAACACTTATCATATGTCATGTACCAGACATAGTCATTATAGCCCCAACAGGTAGCTATGATGATGAATAGGAGGAGGAGGAGGATGGTGATGGTGACAGTGGCAGGAAAGATATTGATAATGATGGTGGTAGTGATGGGGGTGATGGTGGTAGTAGCAGTGACGACAGTGGTCATGATGATGATGGTGGTGATGGTGATGGTGTCGGTGTGGTGATGGTGGTGGTGAGGATGGGTGGTGATGAAGGTAGGTGGTTATGATGATGATGGTGATAATGGTGATGATGGCAATGGCGGTGATGCATATGATGGTGGTGATGGTGTGGCAGGCACTGTGCTAAGTGTATTTACGTGTATTATCTCACTGAATGCCTGGTAACATTATGCAACAGAAATCAACACTGTTTTACAGACGAGTAATTTGTCTAGTACCACACAGCTAGGAAATGGTAAAGTTAGAATTGCTATAGCCCTGTCTTTGACACACTGCTATATTTAAAGACTTTTCTTAAAGCATCTGCTTTGGCTGGTTTGTCAAGACTAAAGAAAAATCCAAAGCACAAGATCACTGCGTTTTGCTTTTCTTCTCTTAGAATGGGGTAATCAAACTTTAACCATTCTCTAGGATAATTATTCATGCATGCACATACATAAAATTATCTTCAAGTAGAGCAGCATACTTTTGACAATGACTGAAAATGCATTAATTTGACATAAACAGTCAAAAAGAGGTGAATTTTCTTCTGATTAAAATTGTTGTGTGGCCTAAGACAGGGAGAGAATGTTCCCATAGATCCAGGCTCTGTAAACACTAACTGTAGCTGCCAACCTAAAAATAATTTACACACATACTCAATGGTCACCAGTATAATATGTCTATCATAATAGTCCATACTCCCACAAACCATCAACAGTAGCATCTTTATCTATTAGTATCAACAATTTATTTTTTTTTAAAAGATAATTTTCTCAAGATGGCGATGGGTCTGGAGCAGCCGTGCCAGGAGACAGCGTGATCCTGAGAGCTGTGCGCTGTGATACCAGAGTATTAATTGCATTTCCAAGAGCAACAAAAGGCGAATAATTCTTTCAACAACGATCCTGCATCAACAAACAAGCGGCAGCAGGTTCGAGGTTTTGGGGCACACAGAGGAGGACTCCTGAGAGCACCCAAGCCCGGCTGCAGGAACGGGCGAGCGGCCCAGTCAACAAAGGCCAGAAAAGCCAGCGGAACCAGTGCAGAAATGGAGTGAGGCGCGCCGGACCGGCCCAACGCTGCGAGCTCTGTGAGTCATGCCCAGCCCAGCCCCACTTGCGGGGCGAAGCAGGACTGCTCCCCGCCCGCCTGGCTCCCGCCTACCACACCAGGCTAGGCGCCCACAGCAGAGCTCGGGGGGACAGGGAAGAGGAGCCAGCCCAGATCGTCTCTCCACCACACCCTGGGCGTCGGCCCCAGATAAACTCCCTCTTCCCGGGAGGCAGATTCCATCTCTGGGGACCTCAGTTTGGAAGAGCCCCTAACTGATTTCTGGTGGGGAGAGGGGAGCCAGGAGACCCCTCGAGCTACATTGAAGGAGCTAGTGAGCCCTCCAGAAGGGCCAACCCGTGCGGGGGGGAGTCAAAGAGGAAATGTGTGCTGAGGGACCCTCCCCCGAGGAGTTCACTCCCAGCAGTCGGAGAGTCAGGACACCTGCTGGGCAGGGCGGGGCAGGGCACAACTTTGATGACTCAACTGAAAGTCAAGGTTTGTAGAAGACACGCCTCAGCCCTGTCCTGATCACACAGAGTGGGGAGGGGCCCGGCAAAAGGAGGCGGAATCTCAGAAATAAATAAACAAAGAAAGAACAATTACACATCCTGCAGAAACGCTTTGAAAGGCTCAATAGCCCCATCTAGTGTTCACAGAGTGTGAAAACGCCCTGATAGCGAAGGGCAGAAAACACTTCTTAGGAGAATTGAATCGGAGGTACAAGAATCGAGAGAAAATCCCTGCCAAAATGAACAAACACCCAAAAAGAGATACCCGAAATGCAAAAAAACAAGAAAATAAACCACCAAAAGTCAATAAATCTCAAACTCTAGATCCTATAGAACAAGAAGCCCTTGAAATGAATGACAGGGAATTTCGAGTGTTAATCCTAAAGAGACTGAACGAGATACAAGAAAACACAGCTAGACAGCATGATGAAACCAGGAAAAACATACAGGACCTGAAAGAGGAAATGTACAAAAATAGTGCCCAAAAATCAGTAGCATTTTTATTCTCCAATAACAAACTAGCAGTAAAGTAAATCAAGAAAACAAACCCATTTACAGTAGTCACAAACAAACAAACGAAAAAAACAGAAAAACTGAGAATCAATTTAACCAAGGAGTAAAAGTTCTCTATAATGAAAACTATAAAACACTGCTGAAATAAATTAAAGAGGCCACAAAAATATGTAAAGACATTCTATGCATCCTATGCAAGATGCAAAGACAATCTATTCTTGGATTGGAAGAATTAACATTGTGAAAATGTCCATACTACCCAAAGTGATCTACAGATTCAATGCAATCCCCATCAAAATACCAATGACATTTCTCACAGAAACAGAAAAACTGTCTTAAAGTTTAAATGATCAGAACAATATTACCTTTAATGGCAAAGCCAAATCAGGGCAAGAAGACAACATAGTTTCATAATTTAAATCGGAAATAAGCTTATGTTTTAGGACACAATTTTCTATTTGTCTCTCATGTGTCCACATGTCTAGGCATTATCAGTTCATTTGCTCCAAATGGCATTTTCAAGGACACTTGTATTAGTAAGAAGTCAGGGAAGATAGAGACATCTCTCCATCAAAGATTTGCTTATATTCCAGGTTATTGAATATAAAGATGTCTCCTTCTGGATACGTTTTCTTATATCACAGGATAATAAAAAACTGTATCTTTCTCATTGGTGCCTATGTGCTTACATTCCAGGATAATAAAAGTAATATCTCTCTCTGGAGGGGGTGATGAGCAGATTTGACAACAGCCTCCTATAAGATTGGGGCTTACTAATATCAGTGTTTCATCCCTGCAACACACTCCACGGTGTCTATAGACAACAGCCAGCACTCATCAAATTACCCTGTGGGTATAGGGGCTACAGTAATTGCCATGGCAGTGTTACTCTGGCTGCTGCTATTGCTGTGAGTAACAACTGTCTTTTGTCTCTGATTCAGGATTCTCATGTCTTGCAACATGTAGAAGTAGTGTCAAGCTAACTTGTTAAATTGGTAACAATGTAAAATCTCAGACCTTGTGCATTTTCTTAAAATATAAAGCAACATGAACTCTAATATTCAACTTGAAAATTCTTTTGGATCTTTTTTTAATTTAGAAAAAATAAGATAATTATACCCACTGTAGTAGGCATTCTACCAAAAGATAACTTGACACCCTCAAAACTCAAGTTAAATGAGTTCCACTCTACATAAATGTTGTTGACAAAAAAAGTGAAATGTGTGTGGAGATCTGACCACCAGATTCAGTGGTATGGAGGTCATTAATGACTTCAGCAAAAGCTCTCTCAGTGGAGTGGTAGAAATGAAATTTCTGTGTAGTTTCAACAGAGAAGAGTAGAAAGAAGATGAGATGGCCAATATAGATATCTCCATTTTATAGGTGGGGAAACTAGAGATCAGGACATTTAAAAAAATCTCAGCCGTAAAACTTCACTGGTAAGTAGTGATGCTAAGATTATCTGGTCCTGTCAACTTCCATTCTCTTTCCATTATAACATGTAGCCTACCATACAGAAAGTTAGTGCTGTCAGGGTCTTAATTTTCTTAACAGATGAGAATTTAGAAGTCATTTGAGAATTAATAGCACTGTTCTGAATTATGATTGAGATGAACTCTGCATTGGCTAGCTACACTTTTACGTTAATGAAAATATATTAGATTTAAAACGATGGCTAAGTGATTTACACTTCGATTGACTCTGAGAATTTAGGGTTTATTGCCTGGGGAAAACCCTAATTCTCATATATTGTGATTGACTACTCTTTTGTCATGGGAATGTAATTTGATTTTAGCCAGATCTTACAATGGATTTTTGTTTTGTCTGCTTAATTTTGTTAAACAAGTACTGTAGTATCTATTTTGGTCCTTGCATAAATTATGAGCCAGAATGGCCATCACAAACCACACAGCTGCTCTCCAATTCCATGAATTTTGGTTAATGCAACATCTGCCTTGTCTGTCTTGTGCTTGCCCATCTATTAATAACCAGCTTCTGCAGCTCAAACAATCTCTCAAGCTTATAATAAGCAAGTTCCAACGACTTAGAACCTTCTGCTTCAGCTGATAGTAGAACTTTTTTTGTTGTTGTTGTTGTTGTTGTTGTTTTTCCTCTCAGCTAGTTTTATATTTTTCCTGTTCTCTCAGAACAGCTCAAATAATCAAGGATTAAGATTTTTTTTTTAAAAAAAGATTAGTATTTTCTTTTATTTTTCCAAGAAATTTAAGCATTCCCTTTTAAAGAAAATGACTGGTTTAAAAACAATTCTATAGCTATATATTAGAATATAAGTTTTATGTAAGCTCACCAAAAAATTATTTTTCATTTCACAGTAGCTAAATACACTACACTGATGTCATTCTAAAATCAGGGCTAAAAAATTTTAATTTTATTATATTAAATTTTCCTACATATATGTTTTCTTAGAACACATTTTAAAACAATTTAA
>NW_007730705.1:35997-146562 GCF_000696425.1 Galeopterus variegatus
TTAAATTGTTTTAAAATGTGTTCTAAGAAAACATATATGTAGGAAAATTTAATATAATAAAATTAAAATTTTTTAGCCCTGATTTTAGAATGACATCAGTGTAGTGTATTTAGCTACTGTGAAATGAAAAATAATTTTTTGGTGAGCTTACATAAAACTTATATTCTAATATATAGCTATAGAATTGTTTTTAAACCAGTCATTTTCTTTAAAAGGGAATGCTTAAATTTCTTGGAAAAATAAAAGAAAATACTAATCTTTTTTTAAAAAAAAAATCTTAATCCTTGATTATTTGAGCTGTTCTGAGAGAACAGGAAAAATATAAAACTAGCTGAGAGGAAAAACAACAACAACAACAACAACAACAAAAAACCGGGGGGGGGGGGGAGGAAGATTTAACAACCTCAACTTTTATTTTTTTTTTTTTGAAGCTCTTACAACGAGAAAATGGAGGGGACACATCTGGGTGGGAGGGGGGAGAGGGTGGAGGGAGGGAGGTTTTGGTGATGGGACAGAATAACTAACTACATTGTATATTGACAAAATAAAAATAAAAAATAAAAAAAAAGATAATTTTCTCAAGGTTATGTTTGTCTATAGTTTGCAAAATGTAATAATCATAATTGTCACACAGAATTTCTTTTCCCACTGTAGATAGGATCTATTTATTGATTTCCTATAAGCATAATAGCATACTACACTGAACGTGCACTTAACTGACGAGTATGATGCATGCTTAAAAGAAATTTTGTTTGCTAGTAAACATAACTTAGCATGTAAAGAGATGTTCCATGGAAATATTGGAAATATTTAATTAGAAAAAAAGACAATAGTTTATAGGTAAAGCAGGTATAACTGATTTTTAAGAACAATTAATATTTAGCTTATTGCTAAAATTCAAGTGTTTGTTTTTTAGAAGCTTTGTAATTTCTACTTTCTGCCTGCAAGGAAGCCATCCCAAATGTCTCAACCACATACTATGAATCTAATATTGAAGCAATATATACACTTTAAGATTAGTTAAATAGTAGTTGGTGCAGCTTCCTAATTTGATCAAATCACCAGCAGCTCTGCAAACTAAAATGATTAAACTACATTTAATAATATAAGAGTCAGTGAAGCTTTTTCACTCTTAAATGTCTCTGGATAGGAAGTAAATCTCATAGAGGGAGGCATGGAAATTTTGCTCCTCACTTGTTAATGACAATAATAATAATAATACATAATAACTAACATTAAATGAGACTAACATTAAGTAATAACTAACATTAAATAATAGATCTAGGCATTGTACTAATACTAAACAGGGATTCTCATTTGAGCTTCATGATGAAACTATAAGATAGGTCCGGAAACTGAGGCACAGAGAAGTTAGATGACTTGCCTTTTGTCACACAGCTGGAAAATAACAGAGAAAAGCTTTAAACCCAGAAATAGAGAGTCCAGCTCCCAAAATTGAGCCTCAGTGGGGATGCAAAAGAGTGAAAGCCAAACAGCAACAACATTGCTGATATAATCAACTGCTAAGTTTTGGTTTCTAGATGATTAAAGAATAAGATATGATGTTAATCATGTAGCACAGTCTGCGATTCATTAGTTTCCTGACCTTTGGTGAATTACTTAGTTTCTCCAGACTTCAGTTTTCTTCATGGTTTAGTGGTGATAATAGTGCCTCATAGAGTTATTGTGAGAATTAAAAAAACTAAATCACTTAACACTGATATGAGAGCCTTATATTAGTATTAGTATTTCTGCTGCTGCTGTTATAATAGCAATATACCTTAAGTGTGAACTGTGCTAGAGAGGGGGTAGATTCATGTGCATATGTTAGCAGGGAATTCTTGTAGGACAGATAAGATGTAGATGGAGAAGGGAAGGAGGAGGCCGTTGCAGGAAGGGCAATCAAAAGCACAAATGTCAGAAAAACCCTGGTGGGAACAAGAGAGAATACAAAGTTCAGCCTGACAAAAGGTCTCACATAAGATAGAAGAAGAATGAGATTGCATAGACTCTTCTAATTTAATGGTTCATCATGCAAAATAAACACATTCATCATATTTGATTCTGAGTAACTCTTCTCAACGTTTATGTAAAAATCTCTGAAGTGTTAAAAAGCAGAGGCCTCTCGTTTGGCTTAATAATGATCTTGAGTATTTTACTCTCTGTTACTATCCTCAGATGTCTATTTTTTCTTAATTTTTCATCTTCCTTTGACCTTTAGGCTTCTATATTTCTTGAGTGTAGAGTTCGAGACCATATGTATATCCTCTACTGACTAAAGTGGGTAATCCCTTAGTGTTGTCTGTACTGTTATGTGGCATCCACAGTAGATGAAAATACATATTATCCCTCAGCAGTGACTCCTTCTTTTCTATACCCTCATATCCAGTTGGTCATCAGGTTCTGTCAGTTCCATCTCTGAGAAGCATCTGGGACCTTTAGTCTCTTCTACCACTGGCCTACTCAAGCCTTCTTAAGCATCTCTTGGTATTCAGCATGCTTAGGTGTGTCTGCCCTGCCTCTGGCCTTCTCAGAAAATCTTTGCCCAGAGTTCCTACTAAGTAAATGTGGGCCATGTGATCACTCTGTCTGTAACTGATGAGATCAGAGGCAAACTAAGGAAACAAGTCCAGCCAGTCCAGTTTTTGCCCATTGACTTAAGAATTGGCCGAAGAGACCATAGAAATTGCAACTTCCTGTCTGGCGAGTGCAGGGTATCTAAGGCAACACAGCACTGGAGACAATAGGATGCCATACTAGATCATGTGCAAGAAAAGGAAGTTGGTGAATAACAGGAGACAGAAAGAATCAAAGAAGAAGGCGATTAGATAGCCCCTGAGATGCAGAGAGAAGGGGATTCTTTGTTCTTAGCGACGACTTAGCCCCAGGTCTTGTGAGGCCTGGTATGGTGGTACTGTGCTTCCTACGTTTGTGATATTACATTTTGTAGCATGAAGTCCCTCTACTTGGGTTAGCTGGATTCAATTGTTTCAAACACTCTCTACGGCAGTGTCCAACATTTCTTCTTGCTATCTCAACTCTCACCAAACCAGTGATTCCCAACCTTGTCTACACTGGAATCACCTAGGATATTAAAAACAAAAATATTTTTTGGATTCTATTCCCAGATATTCTAATTTAATTGTTCTGGAGGTGGCCTGATTTGATAGATTAAAATCTTCACAGTGATTCTAATACTCAGTCATGATCGAGAACCACTACAAAACTAGAGTTTTCAGAAGTTTCTTGATGATGATAATTGCCTGAAACACTTGTTAAAAGTAGATATTCCTGGACTTCTCTAGATTTGAAGTGGAACCTATTAATCTATGTATTTACTGTCACTTGCAGATAATTCCTATCATTAGGAAAGTTTGAGAAGTACTGCTCTAATCCATACTTCACATTGCTGCAAAATAATCTTTGTAAAACATATAAAGAACCAAACAACCTTAAATAACTTGCCACTGCATCTCAGATAAAGCACACACACTTGGGCAGAGCACTCAAGATCGTTCACAGCTGCTTCCAGTCTACCTCTCAAACCACTCAAGTGCCCTGTAGTCCAGCCAGAATACACTGCACACGAGTGTCTATGTTTGTTCATGCACTTTGTGTCCCTTTGCCTGAAATCCACCCTCCCCCCCACCCTGCCCCCATCCTTGACCCTGGCTTTGCTTTCTTACCTAGAAAATTGACACATTCTTAAAGGCTTAGTGCAAGTGTCACCTATTCTATGTAACTGTTCTACCCCCCAGTAAGGGGAATTTTTCTCCCTTTTCTGACTTTCCATAGCAGTATATATTTTGAGTTTCTGAAAGGGCCCAGACCCTGTTTTATTTATCTTATACCCTTCAGTGCTTAGTATAGTGCCTGGCACAAAGGAAGTGCTTATGGACATCAGTTGAATAAATGAATGCATGAGTAAGGACTCTGTGTCAGCACTATTCCCTGAGTAAAGTAGGACATTTTGGAAAGTCGGATATTTTTGCTTGTTATATTTTGCTAATTTCTTTCTTTTTTTTTTTTTTTTTTTTTTTTGCACTGGCCTGTCTCTTTTTATTTTAATAATAAAAATATGCAGTCCAGAGTCCATGTTCATCATGCCTCTTTGTTAGAATAGCACAGAGCTTGAAAGTGGCCATACACTAGTGTTTGGGTTAAAGCCCAATTTTATCTACATAATGTAAGATGTCTTTCTCACTCTCTATTATTGCCAACATTTTGCGCATTCAATGAAAGTGACTCGATGGCCAAAAGAAGAAAAGCCCGGGGGTGAGGTAGAGAAAAAGCAAAACAAAACTTTCAGTAAATGCAAAACTGAGACACCCAAAGATAGAGGGAAAAATAGAAGGTGAAAGAGCAGCCAGCTAATTTGGTTTCGAGAGTGTAAAGTGAAATCCTTTCTATTTTCATCCTATAAAATTTTAGATCTTCCTAAACTTGCCTAAGCTGACTTACTTTTCTAAGGGAAGTTTTTTTTTTTTTTTTATTGTCTAGTGTTTTGGAGCCAATTCTTGTAGCACAACCAAAAGCTAAATTTGCTGTCAGCATATAATTTATTTTAAAAGCTTATACAGGATCTTTCCCATGCAAGGTAAAGTTTTTAAAATACCAAACAGGCAAGAGCAGTGACTCGTAACTCATTTTGTGTCTACCCTGAGTGGTGTGAATGGAGGGGACTGGGTGTGTCTCAGCTGCAGAGCCCAGAACCAGCAGCAAATGCAGCGCTCTCCTGACATTGTACTAGAGAGAGCAAGAGGCTGTTTGTTATCTTTTGTGGCAGGGATAATGTGATTCTTTGTAAGCTCTTCCCCTATTTCCCTCTTTTGCTAAGGCACCAGCATCATCATGCTCCATGGATAGCACTCCAAAGGCCAAAGAAGAGTCTTCTTTTGATTGTTGTTCTTAATAGACTTGTTAGTCCTTGTTCTAATTACATATCATTTAGCTTTATGAATACTTTTTGTCTGAGTGCTCAAAATAGCTTATAGAGATTATCTCATTTTTTCTTTACAGTTTTCCCAAGAGCAGATTACACATCTTTCCTACTTAGTGGTAGAGATAGATTAGATGCTCTCTCCATCATATGTCAAAAACTTTGCAATAGAGGACAAGGTGGTGACAAATTTATTCTTTAGGGCCCAGGTCTGTAGATTATTTATCTTCAACACTGTACTAAGTTAGCACAAGTTTTTCTAGTTGCTTCTGTATCTGGGGTGCTGTGTGATGTGGTCTAGCTACCTGGACATTCTTCACTACCAGGCTTGCTCGATTGAGGGGGAGGAACGGGGGAATACTTGCTACATTTATTTTCTATTTTAAGACAGAACACTGAAGCAGAAAAGGGAAAAGTTATTTGCCTAAAAGCCAAAAGAACTCATTATTGAATCTAGTTCTACAGTAGGAGACTATTGATTTCTACCCATGCTATGTGCTCTGATGTCTTGTCACATTTTTTCCTTTCACATTATTATTATTATTATTATTATTATTATTATTATTATTATTATTATTATTATCTTTTGTAATGGTCCTTACTTTAGGATAAGTCGAACCAGGTGTCAAAGAAAACATCAATTAGAAAAAGTGTGTAAATAGTAAAATGACTGATTCTTTGACCTTCAAAAGAGAAAGAAACAGTCACGCTTACAAGTTTAAAAGAATTGTTCGGTTGGATGATTCTGAAAGGATGCAGCCTTGTTATTAACACTGAAAAGTTTAATTACATTTCATTATACTATCCTAGTTTCTCTTAATTGCTGAAAAGGGACCATGAAAGCAAAAACAAAAATGCTTAATCTCTAGGAGCTAGATTTTCCTCGCTGCTTTGTAATGTAAATGTGCCAGTGTGTATATTAAAATTCACACACTCCATCCGTCTCACTGGCTTTTAACGGAGGGGTCACCTGACTTCACCTAGAGCCGCCCCCCTCCCTTTCCCAGAGGAAACCCAAAAGTGAGAGACAGGCATGTATATAACACAGGTTCTCATGCTGGGAGATGTAAATGACCCCGACTGAACGGGAATACAGTGAGGTTGCTGGTGGGGGTTGGGGAAAGAGAAACGGAGGGAGAGAGTGCAAGTGAGAGAGCAGGGGGGGGAGAGAGAGAGAGAGAGAGAAAGGCAGAGAGAGAGAGAGAGAGAGAGAGAGAGAGAGAGAAGTGCTGCATGCTTCATCTTTGAGAGGAGGGAAAACAAAAGACCTCGGCGGCAGTTTTGTGTTGCTGTGTCTGGCTAAAAGAGGAAAATTCTAGACATCCATGTTGAAAAAAATCAAAGCTCAGCTGAGACTACTTCTATCAAGAAAATTGTTTTATCTGAGCATGGGTTGGATCAGTACAGGTGGTTTGAGAAGACACTGACTGAGGACCATGGAAAGGTGGGAGAGGACGTGCGGCTTCTCAGCTTCCTCTGAACAGAGCTCTAGGTTAGTAAGCTGGAACTGACCCGGTCTGCTTAAATATCTATATTTGTGTATGTGTGTGTTTTCTATTTACAGTTTCCAAACCCTTCTGCTCCCAAACCCTGGGTAAGGCAATGCCATATTCCACCAGATGTGAACGTAAACTTGATTCGACTCTCACTTCATTTACCAAATTCCTCTGGTTTGCTTGCAGAGCTTTTGTTTAATAGAGCCAGTAGAGAGCCATCATGATGTCTCCTTCTGAGTCAGAATGTGTGTTTCAGCCCTAGATTGTCAGGTGGCTGTTTGGAGAATAGTTAGCATTTTGCTCCAAAGAGCTGCAAATGCATGATTAGGTTATTGTGAAATGTAAACAGCAAATATCTGCTGACTTGGCATTTCTTGTAATGTCAGAATAATTCAGAGATAACCAACTGCATTTGCCTTATCTTAATTTCCCACAGAATTGAGTTCAAATATAGTAAGTTTGAAATGGCACCCCATCAACAAAGGCACACACCAGGTATTCTTCCAGCAGAGTGTGTGTTACCTCCCATTGGAGCCAAAGCTTAAAAATTGATCTCATTGGGACCTGGTTTCGGGAAAGAATACAATATGTCATAATTAAATAGATTCAAAGGCTTTTTTTTAATGAGTGAGTACAGATGTGTGTAAAACAAACACATAATTTCTCTTGTTTCTTGCTGTGCAGATAGAGTGTCTTTTGTTCCAGCGTGTGTATTTTCCTCTGTTTTTACAAAGAAAGCATTGCCTGTGCTTTTGGTGCTAGCAGGAGGCTTGTATGCCAGTTTGCCATTGTGCCCTATCAGGAATCTGCTCTATTCTGAAGTAAACTGCCCAAAGGTATTAGTCAAGAAGCTGGAGGAGGGTGGGGAGTGGGAAGAGATGCTGTTTTTCCTTCCTCTTTTTTTCCCCTTTTGACTCAGAAGTGTCTAATTCACATGACTTTAGGAGGAAATAGGGGAAAGCATTTAGTTTTGAATAGGATGCAGATCTGTGCCATGCAATTGCCAAAGACTGGATCAAGTAGATGCTCAGAGCTGATGGAATCAGATTTGTAATGGACTCTTTAAGAAAATGTTCTGAGGGTGACTGGCTGGGTCCCTTTGGACCAAATTAAGATGCGCTCTGGCAGTGCACTAGCAGCTGTGAGCTGACATTTTCTTGTGAACCTAGTGAAAAATGGCTCCATATCTCTTCTCCCGTCCTGAGGAGATGGTCTTTGAGTCGTCGAGTCTTTCCCCAGTATTGTGATTTGTTCTGATCGCTGTGTTTTCTGATAGGGATGGACTGACTCGTGGCTGTTTTCAGTTTTCCTGCCTTTTCAGATCTTGGCTGGAACAGGGACCGGGTGGGGTGGTGACGATTTTACTTCAAGCACAAACTACCCAGAGCAGAGCTAGCACTTGATATCTTTCTGGCAATCACAGATTTCCATTTTTAAATGGGTCAATAATATTTTTTAAGACATAATATAAAGCACTTTTTGTTGTTAAGTGGGCTAGTAAACAATTTCTTTGAGAAAAGACCTACACATGTGTGACACTTTACATTTGGACTTTCGGCACTGGAAGTGACAGGTACAAACATGAGGATACTTGCTTATCATCCGTCTCCAAAAATATAAAGCTGCCCTTTTCTATCTTATCATTTTCTTCTCTTTTTTGATTTGTGACCCATTGTGCAAGGAGGAAGATTTGTCCTAGTGTTAGAATGCAGGTAGGGAATGTACTACTGTCCTATACTACACATGTGCTTATTAAAGAATTCCTGCACTGAGCAGGAGTGGAGGTGCTACAGCAGCCACACGGCTCCTTTATTTAGGCTTTGGTTTGTGAAAGCTCCAGCCAGCAGAGGCGGGATGCACTTTAGCAGAGAGCTATGTGTTCGAGGGACTGGGTGAGAGCATGTGTTGTTTGGGGGTGTGCAAAATTGGTCATTCTCTATTACACAGCATTCTGCGATAGTTGTGTGAGTGTAGAGTGGGTTCAGGAGGAAGGGGTTGGGTTCCTTATATTTTAGGCAAGAGGTACAGAATTAAGGCACCATCCACTAGGCATGACAACATGAGGATGCAAAATAATGCAATAGTGTGTGCTCTGCAGAAAGAATAATTCTTTAAATTGTATGAACTTCAATTTTATAGAACTTCAATGCTTTCTGTAAAATGGCATGGAGTCATCTTACACTAGGACAAGTAAGACTTTAGTACAATAATTTTAGCAGCATCATGGAAACAGTTTCATAAGTGCTTTAGATATTATATTATTTGTTCCACAGAAGGGTATCCCTCTAAAGGTTTGCATCTTGGACCCCTTCCTGTAGGATGAGAGTTAGAGCACAGATGATCCTGGAGTCTCTTTGAAATAATTTTGATAAAAGTAAGAGCTTACAGAGGCAATAAGATTCTCTTCTTTACCAGAACAACAGACATGGAACTTTAACACAGCAAGTAGATCTGATTATTGCTTTTATACATGTAGACAATTTGACCGTGTTACATCATATGCTTTGGGGAAATTGATGCAATTATAGCAGAACAAGGAACATAATAGAAAGTACAATGAAAACATGGATGTCAAAGTTCATGAGAGGACTAGCAGGATCACTCTAAAATACTATTAATGACTACAGATGAGTGGTTTTACCAAGGGAAATTTCAGATGCTGAGATTAGAGGACCATGTCTATAAACCTATGGGCACATGTCACTGGCTGTTGTAGAAGCTGGATGGCACTCATATTGAAACCACACAATGTCTACATTCAAAAGAATCATGAATCTTAGGAATTTCCCACCAATGGAATTTTGTTTTAAAAATCAGGAAATAACTAAAATGTAGAAACAGTTTACAGAGCAGCAACCATTAAGAGAGAACTGAGAAAATCCAGGAGGATTAACAAAATTTTTGCAATGAGGAGTATGTGCTGCCCAAATAGTATTCAGAATACCGATGAGTTCTTAATGAGAGCTAAGAAAGAAAATCCACATGTTGAAATAAATTTTCATATTCCTATATTCTTATTACTCTGAGTTTGGAAAGAAAATTTTCCTAAGAGTAAAATTATTCATTATATGTCAGTGGCATAGAAAGAAAAAGTTGAGATAAAACAATTAAGTTTTAGACAAAGATATTTTACACTTAACTGAATTCTTGAAAGCTACTAACTTTCTGAAAATATCTTAAGTAGTAATGACCTGCTTTCTGACAACCATTTTCTCTCTCTCGTAGAACTCTACTACTCTAAATTCTATTTTCAATTTTTAAAAGCCTTATTAAGTGGCCACATGACATTAAATAAGCAGAGACATCATAAAAAGGTTCTGAGCTCAAAATGCTTTAATTTTATGTGCAATTTCAGGTATGTTTCTCCTGTAAGTCTGTCATATATTCCATTTTTGCTTTTGGCAATTTCACTATGACCTCAGCTGCTTGCTCTGAAGATAATCGATTTTTAGTATTATTGGAAAAAAATAATAAAAGTGTATTGCTATTTCGACTGCATGCCTTAAAAAAGGTTAGAACCTTGTTATGATGTAAACTCTCATCCAAGCTGTTTAACAGATCTGAGGGGTTAAAACATCTATTGTAAATTTTAAGCATATCAAGACATAAAATACACTAAGCCTACAGCATGAGGGTTGGTACTTTCCCTAGTTCTCATCACAAGGATGGCTTTCTGTCATACAAGCATGTTACCCAAACTCGGTACATTATTTGTTTTCTCCCATAGATTCCCTACCCATTCTCCCAATGCACACTGAGAATACATCAAATCAAATTAGTGTGACAGTGATATAAAATGTCCTAATCAAGTTGCTTGAAAATTACCTGGTGGAAGAACAGAGAATAATTATTATTTTCTTTAAGTCAGGAGAGCAAGCCAAACTTTGAAGTCTTTAAGAAAGCTAACAATGGAGTGAACTATAAAATAGGAGGCTCATGGCCAGGCAATTAGCCAATGGAGGAGAAGCAGCAAGTTTACCTGGTGACTCTAACTGAAGCGTTGCAGGTCAGGAAGTTCCCATATTAATAGGACCTCAGCTGAGATTCCAGAGCCAGCCACTCAACTTCTTCACCTTTCTTTTCTCCCCAGAATGGGGGATGGGGGAAATAATACATTAAACAGGAGATCACTTTTGCTATAAGATCATCTTTGAAATAGACTAGTCCTGCAAACAGTTCAGGTGTCATTAAGATCCTCTCTGCCTGAAGTTTCTATGACTTTCTTCACCCCAAAACAGATTCCAGGTGAATCTAGAAGCCACTCAAAGTTTTGCTGGAGTTAAGAGTCTTGCCAAGCACTGTCCACAAAGGCACAAAACCAGCCCAAAAGAAAAGGCAGAAGGGATGAGAGCACTTCTATGGCAGAGAACCGAGCCCTCAGGGTCCTTTAACTCTAAGGGCCAGAAAAGCCCAAATGCGAAACTAAGGAACTGCTGGCCACGTGTTGAAGGATTCTTGATGTTGCACTCATACAACTCTTCAAGAACCTTTCTTTTGGGTCTTAAAATGCTTCATGTTTCCTCCCATCTCACAGACTTAGCACATGCTGTTTCCTCTGCCAAACGTTCTCCCGCTCCTTTGCTTGCTAAGACATTAAATTGGCTCTCTTTATGAAGTGTGTTCAGGGCTCATTATGCTTTTCCTTCATTACACTTACCAGATTTTTTTTGTTAGTATTTAGTTTTATAATAGCGTCATTATTTGATTAGTGTCTCTGTCTGCCAGGAAGCAGAACCTTCTGAAGTTGGGGTCCAAATTAGTTTTGCTCACCCCCGTACTCCGAAGGCCTCAGATCATGTCAACCCACATATTAGATATGCACTAAACATTTGTTAAATGACTGACTGAAGGAATACATGAGTAATACTAAGGCACCAACATAGTGGAAAAACATAACTGGCTTTGGTTCAACAAAGAGCAATTCTCTATATTGGGCTGGCTAGCTTGGGAGACTGATAGGTTAACTATGCCAGGGTAGTCCCAGGATCTCCCTTTTGTTAGGATGCTCCATCTGGGAAAGAACACTTGAGTTCCTGCTGCTGCAATATTTCAGAAAAGAGCTTGGCTCTCCACATCAAAGCACTCATAGGACCAGTTTTAGCAAAACTGTTGTCTCTTTCCCTCTCTATTTGTCCTTCCTAAGGCACTTCTTTTTCTAAGCCTGCCAGTCTCACCATCCTTGCTTCTTGTACCCAAGATCTTCTAGGTCCCCTCTGACAGTGGCTATGCCTTGCTAACTAAGCTGGTCATTAGCTTGTGAGCCCTGAAAGCTCATCTAAGGTGGGAACTCTTCTAGCAGTATTTGTATTTTAAACAAAGTTGTTGCATGCCAATTAGCACTCTGCTTAAAAATATGAGAGACCGTAAGGCAGAATATAGCACAAAGCTTGCCTTTTAGAGAGCTTACTTTTCAGTCATGGAGCTAAGGCTTACCAGAAACAATTGGTAACTTCTCTGAGTCTGTGATCAAGAACTGAACTTGGTGGCACACATTTTGGTAAAATGAGAGCACAAAAGAAAGGATTTGTAGAAGAGGTGAGACCTCAATCAGACCGCAACCAATAAGGGATATCTGAATTATCAGAGAGGAGAAAGAAGAGTTTAACATTTTGGAAAAAATGTGAATAAAAATGGTCAGTGGGATTTAGCATAAAGTGTGTTCAAGTCCTTAGATAGGATACTCATGCTTATTTTCCTAAATATAAAAGACAAAAAGTACCTTTTATTCACAAATTCCTCAAGATTTCATTCATTTAAATCATAACCTTGAGATTCTGAGAGTTATGAGTTAGCATATGAACACTGGAATTTACTTCCCATTATGCTGTGAAGTACTGTCTATCTCAGCATTTGAAACTAATCTCAGAGAAGTTTTCTGTCAGAGGTGCTTTTAAAGATTCTTTTAGCAATATTGATCACTTTAATTGAGGTTTATTGAAAGTGCTCAGTATAGCTCTCTTGTGGTTCATGTTCTATAAATACATCATCATCTTATTGATAGATAGTAGTTTTCATTTCATTGCAGTCAGCCTCACACTGTGGAAACCTTCAATTCACACCGGAGCATGAGGAAGAGGAAACATTCTTTTCCTCTAGTCTCCAGTTGTCTTTAAAGCACAGCACTAACTAAGAATAATTTTAAAGTATATCCCTGTGTTCAGTTTGGAACTTCTCTGTGGAAAATACTGAAAAGAATGAACAGATCTGAGAAGCTAGAAAATATCAAGTTATATACATGTAGGAAAGCAATGAGAGAATTTAAATTAATTAAATGATTTTGTAAGCAGGACAGGTAACTAGCCTATAACCTATAACTTGCCTTCTAGTAAAGTTATCAATATAAGGGCTGGCTGGTCGCTCACTTGGGAGAGTATGGTGTTGATCACACGAAGGTCAAGTATTCAGATCCCCTTACCAGCCAGCCACCCCCAAAATAAATAAATAAATAGCTATCAATTTAAACAGTTTCCACTTTAATGGTTGGGTTTTAGGTTAGGTTCAGGAGTTGTGAAATTACATGGGAAAGTATTAGGTTTATTTCTTGGACTTTTCCTGTTTAGATGGAAATATTGGTCTCCTTAGGGTAATTCAGGGTGTGTTTCTGTTCAGAGAGTGGGACCACTCGCCAGCTATAGCCATGCTTCCTGAGTAAGACTTTGGACACATGATCCTTTAGGTGTCCTCACCACTATGAAAGGAAGACATAGAGAATATAAATCATTCTTTTGAGATATCATAGACAGCCCCTTCCACCCATCTGTGTGCATTACTCTTTCAATATGGGCTAGGTCAAAGAGACACTTCAAAAAATGAAATCTGGGCCGGCCCGGTGGCGCACTGGATAGTGCGCCGCTTGGGAAGCGCGGCGGCGCTCCCGCCCGAGGGTTCGGATCCCACATACGGACCGGTTCCCGCTCACTGGCTGAGCGAGGCGCGGGGGCAACGCCGAGGTTTGCGATCCCGTTGCTGGTCCCCGGTCCGGTACGGGGGCGACACTGAGGGTTGCGATCCATTGCCGGACACGGAAAAAGACAAAAGACAAAAAAAAAAAAAAAAGAAATCTTTCTGCCCCTTTTTATTTCAAAAGAACACATGAAAAGAGGCTGGGATTGGCTAGTAGTACATGAAGTACTGCTCTTTGTGGCTCCCCAGGTTATGGTAACTCATTCCAATTGTACATGCAAACCTTCATAGGGTGCCACATATGGTAACTTTTATTTCTTAATATATAGTTGCTACTCTGGGAATCACATCTTTCTTTTATGATTGCTGCAATAGAGTTTAAGAAAAGCCTTTGCTAGTTCCATTCATCTAAGTCGGGGACAAATAAATTGGTATTAAACTATTACTATATCTATTAATAGTTCATATCCCCCAAATCTGAAAGTACACATTTATTTATTTATTTATTTATTTTGTCTTTTTCGTGACCAGTAAGGGGATCACAACCCTTGGTGTGGTGTCGCCCACACCGCACTCAGCCAGTGAGCGCACCGGCCATTCCTATGTAGGATCCGAACCCGCAGCGGGAGCGTCGCTGCGCTCCCAGCACTGCACTCTCCCGAGTGCGCCACAGGCTCGGCCCGAAAGTACACATTTAAATATGACTGGTGAGTGGCAGGACTTTGATGAAGTTTTCAATTGCTCTTTTCCCTTGCTTCCTTCTCTCCAGCCTACAGAATGCTCTATGTCTGAATTAAGGTCTGCCAGAGAAGGCTTCAGTTCTCTCATTCTTGTCTCAACAACCATTCTAGCCAAGTATTTCAAACTACTATGTTCTTTTATGCCTATGAGTATTTGCATATGTTTATTCACTGTCTGGAATGTTCTCTTCCAAGTGATTGCCAGTTATAGACACAGGTCTTCCGTGAAACCATCCTTAATCAGTACTTTCCTAATCCTAGGAAAAGTTGATTTTTCCCCATAACTAAACACACATGCACAAACGCACACCGTTATGCTTTTCTATTTACAATTCTGCTTCTGCCACTAGAATATACTTTTCCAAAACAGAGTCATTTTCTTTTTTTTTTTGTCTTTTTTTTTCGTGACCAGCAATGGATCGCAACCCTCGGTGTTGCCCCCGCTCCTCGCTCAGCCAGTGAGCGGCTGGTCTGTATGTGGGATCCGAACCCTCGGCGGGAGCGCCGCTGCGCTTCCTAAGCGGCGCACTGTAGCAGTGCGCCACCGGGCTGGCCCAGAGTCATTTTCTTGATTATGTTTCTATGTTCGTTGCTTAATAGAGGATGTAGTGCATAGTTCATACATATTTTAGTTATGGCTTGAATAAGCTGATCTTCTTCTTGTCCACATCATGGAAGGAGGAGTATAATGTCATGTGAGTTTATGAAATTAAGTGGTTCAAGATCCCCATTTCTTTTAATCCACTGTTCTTTGAAGTCTCAGTTTTACTAAAGCTGAAAACAAGCATTAATCATACTAGAAATCTCTACGTATTTTTCTCTAAGAAATTATAAAGTAGTCAAATGTGAGCAATAAAATGTAGAATAAAAGGAAATTGAGCTAAATAATGTGATACGTGAAAAAATACTTCTGGATAGGGTCCAAGCATACTGTTAGTCTTTTTGCCCAAAATCATGTGGAGATCTCTCCATTGGCGTTTCTTTCTATCCCATCCACTATTGCAATGAGGAGGTGAAAGAGAGATGTCTTATCTTTATTTAAAGAGTTTCTGTTCTGAGTGTGGTCTACAGACCAGCAGCATCAGCATTGCCTAGGAGCTTGTTTTAAAAAAATTTCAGGCCCCACCCCAACCTACAGAATCAGAACCCGTACATTTTAATAAGACCCTCAAATGGTTCAATTCTTCGTTGATGTTTGAAGAGCACTTCAAAGGTTTGTAGAGAACCTTTTATGAAGTTTTAGTCAATTTTGCAGCCTACAGCTTGGCTAGTGACTGAGGGACGAATTGTGAACATGGAAGGTTATTTCTTTTCTCTGCTATAGAATGGATGCAATTCTCCCTTTAAGTCGCCCATCTCTTGTATGTCCTGGGAAAGAGAGGGAGATGAAGCTTACTAGAAACTAACACCCTTCTTCTTCCCAGACCAACTTCCATTGTATACATTGGCTAGCAATGAAGTTTCGCAGGAAAGAATAAAACTGAGTGTGGCCTCTGGGACATATTAATGATAGGAAGTTGGGCAGCCTCCTTAGGCTTTTTAACCTTTTCCTCTGCTGTAAAATGGACATTATAATACTTCTTGGCAAGGTTGTTTTGACATTAGAGTTGAGAATGAGAAGTTATCTCCTATAATGTGCTTGCACATAGTAGGCACTCAGTAAATAAACAAAAGCTATGGTGAGCATTATCTTACTCTAGTTCCTCCTGGCTCCTCAGGGAAAGCTGAAATGTAATCTCTTTCTTCCAATACCATCTTCTAGGTGTATGCATCAGGTACCTCTTGGAAATGGGCAGGCACTGAGTATTCCAATTGGTTTGATTTCCTGCTACCTGAGTTCAAGAGGAACACCATGTGCTTCTCACACACACACACTTACATATTGGAATATAATACTTCTGGAGATACAAAGCAAAAGAGGAAACTCATATTCCTCATATCGTCTTCCTTTTTCCAATAAAGCAAATTTAGGCCTCTTCCCAATAAGACTGTCAAGGGAGGTTAGTATCAGAATTTGTTAAGGAAGAGGTACCTCATTAGCTCAGGTAGAAAAGGAATTTAGCATGGGAGCATCAGAATTAAAATCCGGTTTCAGACCTCTAGTTCAAAGAACCGTCATTACATGATGGCTCTTTTTTAATCTGGGTGGAAATTTTAATATTGGAACTTCAACACCATTATTACACTGCAGCTAACAATACAGTCTTAAAATTATTATGTAATGAAAAAAATACAGGTTATAAAAGGCAAATGTTCACAGAGAAATTATTCAAAGCAATCGTTTTTGTTTTCTTAAAGACCTAACTTGAAAGAAAAGAAAATTAAAATGTCTGTCTTAAAAAAAAATAGAGAAAATCTGTGATAAAAATTTCACACATAAACTTATGTATTAATATACTCTACCATTGTTAATCTGAATATTATTTAGTCATGACAATATAATAAAAAAATAGCAGGTATTTTGTTTAATTAACAATTTTGCTCACAACTTTATAATAGTATCTTTTTTTTATAAAACTGGTAAGCTTATCGCAATGTGATATTCTAATTCTCTAATTCTCACATTGAAATGAACATTGCCACATCAAATTTGTCATTTTCACATTCACAACTAGAGAGAAAAATAAAAGCCTTTAATTAACTTTTAAAAATTCTTCTTTTGGTTACACAATTGAAGGACCTAATACAAGGCATTTCCCATTCGTGCCCTGAAAAAATCTGTTCCCTTGTGATTTCATATTTTTAGCTGATTTCCTGGGTTTTAAATGAAGTTTATACAATCATTATAGCATTATGTGTCTTAACCTAGAAATGAATTAATAATTAAAAAGCAAAGCAAGCCATTTCTCTTAATTTTTCTACACAGAGAATTTTAAGTAAGCCAAATTTTCAAGTTCGAAGCTCTAGTAAAATATTAAAATATTTATATTTATTATTTTTATTACCATTTCTGAGTCTGGTAGTTGTGTTAATTTGAAGAATTACTCCATTACTTAATATGGAGAACTAAATTGTGTTATTTTTTGGCATTAATTCTTTCAAAAATTTCTTTCTGACAATGATTTTCTCAAAAATATATTTAGATAGGTAGAGTGGTACTTGCATTCCATGAATTGATGAGTGCCTTAAGCAAAGATTCAATGTCTACTAAGTGCCAGATTCTGGTTGGATGTTGAAGATACAGAGATATTTGTGCACACAAGAAGCTCATAATTTAGTGTGAAAGATGGACGTGTAAACAAATGATATGATGTGACAGATTAACTACCATAGTAATATGAACACACAGGAAGGAATAAATCCCTCTCCCTGGGTGTGACTTAAGGTGTGTAGAAATCTGAGGAAGATCTTGAAAAACGAATAGAAAGAGGAAAGGATACTTCAAGCAGAAGAAACTGTATTGGCTGAGTTGCATCAAGAGTGTTGTTAGCCCAGAAAATGGTAGCCCAGTCAACACAGAGGCAGGGCAGTATGGAGGACAAAGAAAATGAGGCCCTTTTGTGACGAGGAGGCTTCTCACGGCAAGCTTCATGGTTGTGAAGCTGTTTATTTCTTTTCACGCAGATGTGCATGTAATGATGTGTGTATCTAGTTTACAGTATGGAAAGAACTTTGGTGTATATCATTCTTCTCAAGTACATCTGAGCACATGCAAACACACTTTAATGTGGAGAATAATGAAAAAGAAGGCTGGAAAAATATAAAAAAGACAGAATAATTATAAGAGAACACTCAGCCCTGGGTATATGAGGCTTTGAGGTTTGTTTTATTTTTCCAGTGGAAACTATGCATTGTATTTCTAGCACACCCCATTCATTCATACTACAAATATTTATTGAATGCCTGTTATATTTCAGGCACTGTTCCAGATGCTATGAAACAGCAATAAACAAAACAGGAAAAATCCTGTCCTTCATGAGGAAGACTGACAGTACAAAAGATAACTCAGTAAAATATATAATATGTCAGATAGTGATCACTACTAAGAGGAAAATAGATTAAGCAGCAAAGGGGAACATTAAATGTCCCAAATCAGGGGAAAGAGGAAACGAGATTTTTGGAAGGGAGGCCAGGGAAGGGAATACTGAGAAGATGACTTTGAGTCATGTCCTGCAGAAGTTAGAGAGCTATCCATAGGGGTGGAAATATAGAGAGACTTTTGTTCGGAACATGCTAGGTTTGTGATGCTTACTAGCCATCCAAGGAGTATCAGTCAAGTAGGCAGCTGGGGATATAGTTCTAGAATTCACAAGTGAAGTCCGTGATAAACTGCACATTTGGGAACCAACTGCTCATTATTGTGTTTAAAGCCAGATTTCTAATGACACCATATAAGGACTGAGCATGGAAAGGAAAGAGCACTTTCTGGCCTGAGCGCTGGAGCACATTTAATAGTTGGAGAGATAGGAAGGAATCAGCAAAAGAGATCAAGAAGTTATAGCCAGAAAGAGAGGAGGAAAATAAGAGAGAGGTGTCCTCTAAGCCAAGTGAAGAAGTGTTTCAGAGAGAGAGTGACCAACTGTCAGATGCTGCTGCTATGTCAGATGAGGACTCGTAATGTCCATTGGCTTTAGTGACATGGAGAGTTCAAGAGAATGGAGACAGTGAGGATAATTTTTTTTTAAGTTTTGCATTGTTTGTTGTTTTGTTTTGTTTTTGTTTGGTTTGGTTTGGTTTGGTTTGGTTTTTACCATAAAAAGAAGGTGAAAGATAAGACAGTAGCTGGAGTGGAAAGAGGGCCAAGAAATGGAATTTTTTAAAGCTAAATGAAAAATTTTAGCATGTTTGTATATTAAAAAGAATGACTTAATAGAGAGGGGGAAATTGACAACTATGGAGAGAGAGAGAATTTCAATGTCTTTAGGTAGATTTTAGGTAGGAGGTGAGATCCAGAGCACAAGTGGGGAGGTTTGGCCTTTTCTAGGAGCATGGCCTGTCCATTCATATTATCAGGAACAAGGTAGCACTTACAGGCAAAGAGGTAGTTAGGTGGGTTGGGAGATCTGTTCATGGGAACTTGGAAATGTTCTCTTCTGATTGCAGCCATTTCTCAGTGAATAAGAAACCAAGATAATGGAGGATGTATTAGAGATTCTGAGGAGAAATGAGAAGTCCTCAAGTCTAGGCAAGTGGGAAAGGGACTAGAGAAATACAGAGTGATTGACAGTAGTGTTAAAGGCCACTTAAAATCAGTGGTCAATCACAGCAATCCCATCAATTCCTTGAACTTGTAAAGACAAGCGAACAGATATGTTTTGGGGGTGGGGGGAAAGAGGAACGGGTAAAGGGTCATGAAAATCAACTGCAATGTATATTGAGAAGTTAAAATTTTAAAAAATGATTTTGTGTATGTGTTTGTGTGACTCATTAAATGGTGGCTTCAATTAATAAAAGGGTTAAACCACTCTAAAGGGAAAAAAATCAGTGGTCATTATTCTTTATCCACATTGAGCAATATGCATAAGACATGGAGAAGACAGAGAGGTGAGCTGAGTCAGGGTTGTGTGTATGATAAAGCAAGAGGAGCAGGGGAGTCAAGGCGAGTACTGAGAGTGATTACAGTGATAAATGAGAGAATTCAAGCTGGGAGAGAAAGGACCGAGGGGAGCACGGTGGGAGGGGGACGATGGAGTACTCTGGGTGGGGTCAGCAGACTGAAGATCTCAGCAGGACCGAAGGGCTGTGAGTTGGGATCGCAGAGGAGAGGAATCCCATAGCTGTCTGTTTTGAAGTATCTGATGTCAGATTCTTCCACAATACTCTCAGGTGCCATGATGTTGCATTAAAGTGTCTTATTTAAAACATTACCCTCATTTTCTACAAACATGGCTGCCAAATGCATGTATTACTACCCATTCCCACTAATTGGTTCATTCTCTGAACAACTGGCAAAACGGCAAGTGCTGATGCTGCAGCTGCTCCTGTATTCCCAATTGTTTCAGGAGACGAAAAAAAAATTATATTAGTTAATGACAGAATAAACAGCTATTTACGGCATATAACTATGAATCCATATCACTGATATTACCAGACTGACATTTGAGTTTACTTCTGCACCGGTAGAAGAGCTTCAGATTTTTCAGTAATGATAGTGGGTAGTAATTTCTGCCCACCTGAAGGGTTTTAGACTTGAATCCCCACTTGCTGACTAGAGCTCTGATCTCCCGTCTGGCTCCTGCCAGTCTTCTCCTTCACAGGTAGTTGAGCTCTGCTTTTCACATCCTCCATTGTTTAGGGAGCACCTCTGACAGACCTTGTTTGGAAAAGCGTGAATTGTGCCTGAAGCTGGGTGTAAGTGGCCCCAGGCTGAGGGCATCCTAATCTTGCTTTACTACCCAGAGGCACTCTCACTTGGATTCCATTTGTTTCTGACACTCTTAAGATTGTTATGTGGTCAATTATGGTATTTGGGGTAATAAATAAAATAAAAAGGAAAAGCGATTATTCTGCAAAATGTAGTTTTATCATTTTTTGTGGTGACCCATCCTTCTGCAAGCAGACCAATTAGATTTTGAAGCTCAAGAACTTAGTATGGGCTACTTACTCAGATATCTTTTTATCTATGCAGAATTGTGCCTACAGAATGGAACAAGCCACAATCCCGTAAAACCCACAGTGCAACATTTTGGCTATAGGAGGAAGCAACATAATTTTTTTTTTTTCCTTTTTGTCTTTTTTTTTACTGACTGGTAACAGGATCGCAACCCTCAGTGTCGCGCCCACACTGGGGACCGGCAACGGGATTGCAACCCTCGGCGTCGCGCCCACACCGCGCTCAGCCAGTGAGCGGGAACCGGTCTCCACATGGGATCCGAACCCTTGGCGGGAGCACGACCATGCTCCCAAGCGGCGCACTCTCCAGTGCGCCACTGGGCCGGCCCAGAAGCAACATAATTTTAAGTTTCAATGCGTGGCTTTTTGCTAAGATCAAGCACATAGGTTGAGCTGTGATGTTGGACTGTAGGGAAATACATATGCTTGGGTGACCAAAGAAAAGTAGCTACACATTTTACATCACACTGTAGACCTGTGGAATATAGTACTTACATTCTTGGCAGAATCAGGTGTTCCACCAAACGTACAGTCATCTGATGCTGGAATGATCTTGTCAAATCTCCTGTCGAATTTCTTCATGGTATTTGTAAGTCAGGCTTTCAGAGGTGTGTTTTCTGCTGTGTAGATACACACTGGCCCCCAAATTGTGATTTTTTGTTATCACACATTCTTTATGCTTTTATTATCTTAAGTGAAATGCATACTAAAGATGTATAACCCCAAAACTCTTTGAAACCCGCTTAAAAGCAAAAACATTCACATTACAAATATAGCATACATTAAACCACCCCTTTATATGAATGGACATTTGAAACACTCTAGTACATGTTTTTGCCAATACAAATGAAACTAAATTATTTTCCTAAGCTGCCATAGCTATTTACCACCACGGCCAGAGCTAGAATCCAGGACTCCTCATTTCTTGGTTAGGGTGCTTTCCCCCACACACACTCACAGAAAGTTATTCTTGAGTTCAGAATCATTTAGTGTCTCTCTTACTTTGATAAATTCTTATCTTTTTAGAAGTGTCTTATCAAACTCCCAGTCTTTAAATGCTCTGCTAACTAAGTAATGGAATGTTGAACATAGTATAAATGATACTGCGTTGGCCTGCAAAGGTTGAATTTCAGTGCATGTAAAAGCAAATTTTGAGCCTTATAATACATTTTTCGTAATAGACACCATCCATCAAGTTACAAAACGGCTTGCTAAAGTAATGAGGGGCATTAAAGCAAATAACTTCGTAACTCAAGTATAAATGGACTTCCTCACTAAAAGTGAGCTGACCTGAAATATCAGGATATTTGCTTTCATTACCTAGTTTTTTTTAATTTATTTTTTTAAAAAAAAGATGCACGTGGTGAAAGAAGCTGATATATCCAACAAAAGTGGTTAGTTTGAAAGCTGCTTTGATCCATTTTAATGAATCATTTGGAATTTATATTTAAATATTAACCTAATTTTCCAACTAATTTCACAAAAGAGGTTCTTTTTATATTCATTGCCCAAGTATGTTTCTAATTTGTGTCAATAATATCTAATTTGGTAATGCTAACAAGCAATGTCCTTAAAACAAACACCTGCTGCTAAACTTGACACTGTTTTAGAGACTTTAAGATCTTGAAGAGCACAAGCTGCTCTGTTCAAAATTGTTTTAAATTAATATGGAAATTTCATCAAGTCCATGTAATTCATCATGGACATTTGAAATATAATTTGTTTTCTTTTGGTTTATTATCAATAACTATTACTAACTTTCAGTTTTCATTTATCTTTATACTTACCCACATTTACCATTTTGTGGCTTTTTCATTTCTTCCTAAATATCCAAGTTTCCATCAGATATTCGTCTTCTTTAGCTGAAAAACTCTATTTACCATTTCTTATAGTGTAGGTCTGCGCACGACAAGTGATCATTTCCACTTAATTTTTATCTGAAAATGTCTTTATTTCACTTTCAATCGTAAAGGATATTTTTACTAGATATAAAACCCTCAGCGGGCAGTTTTTTCTTTTGTGAGCCTTGAGTTTTCCAGCCTCCACTGTGTTAGCCAGCATTTGTAACATCAGTCTCCCGTATATAATGTGACATTTTCCTCTGACTGCTCTCAAGATTTTCTCTTATGTTTTGTGTTCAGCAATTTGACGATTATTTGAGTTTTAAAAAAATTCTTGGGCCGGCCCGGTGGCACACTGCTACAGTGCGCCACTTGGGAGCGCGGCGGCTCTCCCGCCGAGGGTTCGGATCTCACATACAGACTGGCTGCTCACTGGCTGAGCGAGGTGCGGGCGCAACACCGAGGGGTGCGATCCGTTGCCGGTCACGAAAAAAGACAAAAAGGAAAAAAAAAAAAAAATTCTTCCTGCAGTTTTCTGAGTTACTTGAACCTGTAAATTTATGTCTCTTATTGAATTTGGGAAATTTGGGGCCATAGTGCCTTTAAATATCTTTTTCTGTCTCTTTCGTTCTCTCTTCTTTTGTGAATTCATTCCTTATACCTTTTAATAGTGTCCCCCAGGTCACAGAGGCTTTGTTTATTTCTTTTAAATTTTTTGTGATTTCAAATTTGGTAGTTTTTATTCATCTCACTTCAAGTTTACAGATTCTTTGGTCTATTATCTGCTATAAAGCCCAGCTGGTGAATTTTTCTCAGATATTTAATTTTTCACTTCTAGTATTTCCTTTTATTTTTTAAGTTTCTATTCCTCTGCTGAGATATTCTGCTTATTGATTTTTATTATTTTCCTTTACGTCCTTGAATGTAATTATAATAGCTACTTTAAAATAACTGTCAGTTTCATCATATTGGTTATTTTGTGGTCATTCTCATTGATTTATTTTACTCTTGAGTATGGGTGACATTTTCTTCCTTCTTCATATGTCTTTTTATGTCCTGGACATTACTTTGCTTTCACTTATATGTTCTGAAGAATATTTATTTTTTGTTTTAGCATGTGGTTAATTGGGCTGAAATCTCAAAATGCATTACATACCCAAGAACAAACATGTTCAAACTCTGTCTTATCTACCATGGGCAGCAGCTGAAATATTTGCTGAAATATAAAGTCTTTTCAACTTTAACCAGGCTGCTTGGACTTTGCCCAGACATAAGTAGTTTAGGAATCTGCCAGATATTTGGATGGAATTTAAGTGCAGAACTGGGAAGTTTCCCTCTGTGGCTCGTTCCTTTTTAGATGAGAAAGAGAACCAGAGACCTTGGCAGCTGGGAGCTAGCCTGGCACTAACAGGTGGGAGTTGATGTTGTTGAAGGTAGCCAGAAAGTCACAATTGGCTGTGCTATTCTACTGTTGAACACTAAAAAATTCTCACAATACCATTATCAGGCAAAGTCATTCTGTGACTATGATAAATCAAGACAAAAAGATCATTCTGTAGTCATGTCCAAAACCAGACAAAATTAGGAACACTGTCCAACCCACAAGAATGAGTAAAGTTCTACTCTGTGGCTAATATAAGTGACTGCTGCTTCTTTATCACTCTTTAGGTAAGAAATATTAAGAAACTGAACCATAGAATTACCTATACTTCTTAACATTGAATCCAGAGCAAAACTCCGCTTCCTTGAACAATCCCCAAAATAACATAACACAAGCCCCAATTCACACTGTGGCTCCCTATGACGTGTATTCGTCTTCATTTCTGTGAGTTCGTAAACCCAACTTTGTTCACTGCATGCACAACTTCTTCGGTTGAAGGGTAATGACACAGTATTTCCTCCTTCACTTTGTAGTATCAGTAGCAGGCCCTAAATCTGACCTCTGATTTTTCAAGCCATAAAAACAGTAGAACTTCTGCCCAACTTCTAGCCACTCTGCCCTGTGCCACTTGTGTCTGCCCTGCCGCAAAAAAACAATAAAAATACTGGGAAACTCACCTGGTAACATTCTCTTTTTTCTTGTTTCTGCCTACTTGGGGTTATTTCCCAGTGCCTTCAGATAGTCTTTTATTAAACTTTGTCTAGAATTTATAATTGCTATCTCCAGGAGATTGTTCTGGTATGAATTACTTAACTGTTACCAAAAGCAGAAATTCCTTTTTGTTGTTGTTGGAAATATACTACTTTGTATCACGTAATCTATTCCTACACTAGGCAATCTTTCTGTGGTATCACAGTTTAGGAGTACCCATCATGTTGCAGTAGGGCAGCAGCTAGGCACTGAGCTGTAGTGGCTTAATGAATAAAGTAATCTAAATAAGGAACTTGAGAGGGCCAGTTAGTCATTCAATGTGAGGCTTACTGCACTTTTGCCATCCTTTTGCAGGGTAGAAGTCAAAGACTTGCCCAAAAAATACAATTATAAGAAAGTGTTTGTCCATTTCCAGGTCTAATTTTATAAATAATATTAGAACACCACAGATAGAGATCATTATAATATGTATATTGATATGGCCAACAAATATTTTGCTGGAAAATATCATTGAAAATGTGTAGCCAGTGCTTTTGGGAAAATAATTTGTCACTAGTAAAACAACTGGAACTACAATGTACAAGTACCTTGAAATTGAAGTTGATTTAATCATTAATTTTCTGTAACTTTTTACAAAGCTTTGTGCTTAACTTATGTATCAGAGAACAAGTCATTGTCTTGTTTCTCATGGGAACCAAAGACTCTAGAAGCACATTCTTTTTCTCTGTCATTTAAAGTCCAGTATGTTTCTCCCATGAGCCAGATTAGTCTGAGTTCTGTCTGGATCGACAAATCTTCGATATTATTTACTCTTAGAATTTCTCTCTAACTTAGAGTAACATATATCATTATTCATATAGATGAGACACGAGATTTAGAAATGCTTCTGTGTTTCTTTAGCTATTGGATTGTATTGATGTGTTGTTATATATATATATATATATATATATATATATATATATATATGTGTGTGTGTGTGTGTGTGTGTGATCTATTGTTTTTATTATATCTGTCTTATGTCAGCATAGACATTTTATAACAATTTTAGAAGTGTGAATTTTGCATTTGGTAAGAGCCAAAATATAATACTATACCTGCCCTCTAGCCTCAAGTTCCCTCCCCCAGCACTCCTATGATCCCCTCAGCCTACTGTATCTTTTCTCCAGAAGAAACATTACTTTCTCCCATACTTTGTCCTTTCCAGTATATTTACTTATGTGTATTGTTTATGTTATGTTTATTGTATGTATTATCTGCCTCCATCACTTAGAATGCAGTATTCACAAGGGTAGGGATATGCCTGTTTTGTTCACCGAATTTATCTTGTGACAGTAGGCCAGTGTTTGGCAGGTAAAAGTTCCTCAGTATATAATTATTAAATGAATGAGTAAAAAAGAAATTGTTTATATAAAATAAGTTTTCCTTGACCATTAATTTGGAGGAGGTAGAAGGAGGCGGTCTCCCTGCCGACATCCTCTGTCTCTTCATTAACACTCTCTGCCAGAGTCATCTACATAAAGAACAGTCCAGGCCTTTCTTCATCTTCCCTCAAGACCGTTCACATGTCCCCAGTATCATTAAAATGAAATCCAAACTCCCCATCTTGGCACTTGAGGCCCTCTACAATCTATCCTTTTTTCTGCCAACAGTTTCATCAACCAGCACTGTCCTTCTGCTTCAGCTCTTTCCAATGTCATCTTTGGACTTGCTCTCCCATTGCCTGGTTTTAATGTCATCATTGTGCTGTGGCTTATTCTGATTACCTTATTTCAAATGAGAACCACATTCCCCATCTCCTTTACCTAGATTTATTTTTCTCCATGCACTATTACCTTTTAATATACCATATAATTTACCTACTAATTATATTTATTCTCTGTTTCCTCCCCAGAACATAAGCTCCACAAAAACAAGAGTTTGTGCCTGTCGTATTCTCTAATATCACCTGTGTTTAGAACAGTGCCCTGCCTCCATAGCTTGGATATCTTTTCCCTCCACCTAGATTTCCCTTTTCTGGACTTCATGTATCCAAATCCTACCTATTTTCCTTAAATGCCATCTCTTCTGAAAAGTTTTCCTGCTCTCCTGAACTCAGGTGAAGATAACCTCTCCTTCTCTGAACATCAATAGCATTTAACCAGAAGCTACTATTATATCACTGAAAAAAATATTTCGTTGCTTGTATTTTGGTTTTTTATATGCATGTCTTATCTCTCCTACAACTGTTCCTTTAGAACAGGTTTCATCACTAACTAGTCTTTACAGTTTCAGCAGTCTTAGTTCTATGTACACAGTAAATGCTTGATAAATATGTGTTGAATAATAATGGCATGAGTATGCTTATTGCAGCACTTTCTACTAAATTATATGAAACAGATTTTGAATTATGCAAAACTGCTGTGAAAAATAATTTTGATTTTGAGCTTGATTATTTTGGGGGGAAAATCCAATTATGTCTTAAACTCAATGGACTGAAAATATCCAGTGAGAAAAAAAAGCATTTGATATATTTAATTTTATATTCAGAGCCTAAATTATGTCCCATCACTGGCTTTTCCACTTCAGAGTAATTTCCTTCTTTCAAAGCATTTATGCTTTGCAAATTGTTTACTCACAAACTAATGCCATATACAGCTACCTGGGATAGTTTATAATTAAATTAAGGAAAATAAAGATACCAAGAACATTGCATTAATATTAAGTAATATACTGAAATTTACTATCACTCGGGTGTTTTACTTTTCCACAGTGTGTGTCTTGACCTTAATTGATCACTTTATATTAACTAGGATTAGGAAGGATGATAGGACAGTGCTACAAAAGATCATAGGACTAAAAGCAAATTTGATGAGGGTCTTACCATTCTTTCTTTATTTTGTAGCCCCAGAGAAAAGTATCTATCACTGGATTATAACTGATTTCAAAGCTCTCTAGTGTAACTTGTTTGCCTTATATTGCTTATTACGTTAAAAAAAAGACTCCTTCTCTTATATGTGAAAGTTCCATAATTCAAAAGTTCAATATTCATGACCAAGGCCTTAAGCAAACAAGATTCTTAGTACTTGTTTTTAAAGAAGAATTTCTTTTCTTTCTTTTTTTTTTAATCCTCAAGGAAAAAGTATTTTCAAAGTAGTCAAAACTGGGGCTCACTCAATGGAAAACTGGTAATTAGTATATTCTATTTATTGAAGTTGCTTAAAAGCTGATGTTAAAAGAAATTATAACTTTGATGAAATTATGTTCAAAGTCTCAAATGAATGTGTCTCAGAGAAATCATTGATATTGAATACATACAGTACCATGGAATACTGAGGTGTGACAGTGGAGTAGCCATATGGTGGTTTGTAATAAAATGTACTTTCCAAACTCTTTATGTTAAAACTTACAGTCTTGGCTCACAACAGGAGTCTACTCCTTTTCCACCTGTCCCATGTTGCTGAAAGACTTTGACAGGAAACCAGGCCCTGTGCTAACTTCCAGTGACACATATTCATGCTTGCTTCCTTCAACTCTATGCCCAACCTAGCTCAGCCAGCACAGATGCAGCTATGCTTAGAGCAGACCAAACCATCCTAGTGAGAAGATCAGGGTTGGTATGGCCGGGAGAGACTCTGCCAGGTCGAGCAGTTACTAGAACTGTGAACTACTGCTCCTTGGTTTCCAAACTTACTGTAGACCAGTATTAGGATATTTTACAAGCACAAAACTATATATTCCTTAACCATCCTTCATTTGAGAATGCTTTTTTGTGTTTTCATCCTCTATCCCGCTACAGCTAATGCTTTGTTGATAGACTCACTTTCTGATGGTTTATACCACCTCGTCTGATTTCCATAATGTCTGGTGCATAGTGGCATTCAGCAAATATTTATTGGTTTTCTGAATAAACATGAATAAGTGATTCAAATGGTTCATTTCCTATATGACCCTTTAGATCCAGACTACAGATCTTTGATGGTAAAATACTATTGTCAGGTTTTGCTCATGCCCTATGGAATCACTAAATAAAATCTAATTATTTAATCCTTTTAGAGAGAAATCAATAGTACCAGGTCAGGATGATAAAGGTAGTTAATTTGCATGGCTACCACCTTGCCAATTGCACAAGTCATGAGAATTCTTTTGAAAATTAGGAAAACTGCCAAATCTAAGCACAATGAATATTATAATCAACCTGATGCTGACATGGCTGGCTGTCAGGCATATGTGGACTTGGTATATTTCCTCTAACTTATCATTTGGTCTCCCTTTTTGACAATTGGAAGGTCTTAGAAATTGATTAGTGGTCCTTAAACCATAATGATCAACAGCAGCAAAATAAAACACAATTATATATGGTTCTTATTTTGTCTTTTAATGTAATCAGGAAAAATTATGTTGTTCCATGCCACATTATAGTTTATCCAATTGTTTCTTCTCTTTCATTCCTTAGTGAAAAAATGGGGAGAGGGGGGCAGAGAATTAATGTGCCTTATAAAAAACTAGAAAACCTTCAGACTAAATCAAAACCTAATATCCATATAGAACATTAAAATCTGTACTTTGGAACAATGTGCTTTAAAAACAAATTGAAGTGCTAGTGGCATAGAAGAAAATCCAAATGCAAATGATAAAGAGACAGCTATAAAATGTAGGTTGGTTGGCTGCAGTTCTGCCCATGAAGCACTAGCTGGCATGAGTGTGAAATTTAAATTCACTTCTGTGCTGGTGATTGCCTCTTTGGAACTCATTAAACATTCTTTGGCATCACATTTTAGACTGAGTAAAGCCATAGAGCGCAATCCAGGCAGAAATTAACCTCAGGGTCTGTAAGCTCCTGTAACTAAATACCTACGAATTTGATATTTTGTCCTGGAAGAAGATTCTCAGAAAGGGTAGCTCTTGGGGCGGGGAGCTTAGAGTTCGAACCCCACACCTGGGTTTGAAGCCAGCAGGATGTGGCTTTGACTTCATTAGCATTACTCCCCTTTGGGTTGTATGCCAATCTGCTGAGCTTCATCATTCCAGTTTCTGCTTGAGAGCTGGCTCTTCAAAAACTTTAAGTGACAATGACAGTCTACAAAATTGCTCTCTGAGAACAATTAAACAAAGTCAGGAGGCATGTAATATTTTTAGCAATGGGTAAAAGGGATCATTTAACTGTGACAGAGTGAAGCTCATAGTCTTTAGCATTGTTTCAACAGATCTGATTGTTATGTGACAGGTTTGGGATGATGGCTGGTTTCTACAGACTAGCTGAGCCCAGATGGTTTGTGGAGAAAATATTGCAGAAACAAAGGATATGAACTTAGCTGCAAAGAATTACTCCTGGCAAGAAAGTATTTTTCTTTCTGTTCAACAGGTGACTACAGAAGTGCTCCATTGAAAATCATGTTAAATGATGACACTATCTACTAATAAAGTGGGATAGGGAGAGTAAAACAGTACTTGAAAAAGACAGAAGCCTAGAATATCAAGTAAACAACGTTATGAGTGTCAAATAATGTTGGTATTCACTTGAAATAAGGAAATTAGGAAGTGGTCATTAATAAAGAAAGTAAGATAGAAAGGAGGTGATACTGTTAATTAAGTAGACAACTTGTTTTGAGTATTGAGTCATTAATTCTTTAAGTGTACAGGACTTAGGAGCAGGATATTGTATGAGATGAGACCCAAGTTGCCAAATCCTCTGGAACTGAAGTTTCTTTATATCAAGGTCAGTTATATTTCAATTAATAAAAGCACATCTTGACCACCTCGATGTGTGTAGCGTGAGACAACAGATCTGGAGCACCTATGGTGTGAATGGGGCGAGTAGAAAGTGGGGAACAGAAAGCCTGCTTCATACTGAATGGCCAGAAGCCCTCTCCTTTCTCCTCTCATCCATTGGATTTTTTTCCTGGTACTGTGAGGAATGCATAGACTTTGCAGTCAAACTGGTAGAAGTTCATATCTAAGCTCCAGTAACTCAGCAGCAGTGGGAATTTTGGAGCATTCTTTACTATAGTTGAGCCTATTTTACTTATATGTAAAATGGGGCTGAAATAACAAACTAATAGGGTTATTATGCAGTATTCATGGGAATAAAAAGAGCATAGGATTAGCTATCTGGATCAGATAGTCTGGGTTTTCATCTCGGCTCAACAGCTTACAAGTTGGTTGACTTTGTGCCTTTGTTTCTTCATGGGTCAAATGCAGACAATATAAGTATCTTGCTCCCTAGTTGTAGTAACGATTAAATTTGTTAATGTTAAGCACCACAGCTGTCCTGGTACATGGTCAACTATATTAACTCTAATTATCAGAATAAAAAGTGCCTGGGAAAATACTTAATACATGACAAATTCTCAATAAAAGAAAACTGCTATTATTATTGTGGCTGTTTTTAATTATTAGTTCCTATTTGGAAGCACTATATTACTGTATTACTAACTTGTCTTTAAGTTTTAAAACCAAGTCACTCCTAAGGTTTAAACGTGAAGGTAGGAGCATGCTCTTTCTTGCAGACAATCACGTTAATATAAAAAAATTACTTAAAATAAGAGATTTTACCCAATAAACACAAATCCATAAATGAAAGAGTTTTTTCACTTTATGGAGTTAGACTCATGCAAAATTCCTAGCAGCCATAATTTCATACAAATCACAATAAACAAAAATACCAAACCAATTAAAACATTTTCTGTGATCAGTAAGACCTGTAAGTAATGAAGAAACCAATACTATGTTTAATATTTAAAATCTTAATTCATATTCTGCAAGATGAATCAGCCAGGTTAATAAGAGAATTTGCAGAAGACACTAAATGTGGGATTCCCGGCAAATGCCAATAAAAACAGGAATTAGCCAGTTAATTAAGAATTTTTAAAAAGACAATTAAATTTAAATAAGATTAAAAATAAAGATATTAAACAAGGATGAGACTGTTATTCAAATAAGAGAAAGTTTGATAGTTGACTAACAGTATTTTTCCTGTACAGTATTGTCAAGGCAGAAAATTTGGCTCATTTATAAAGAAATTCGATGACAAAAGGGGTATCAGTAGATTTTTTTTGACCTGTTGAAAACACATCTCGATTATTGTTTCTTCCCACCTGTGTTAAAATATATACATAAAAGTATTGTGAATTTTTTTAAAAGTAAGAACATTACATGTTAGCATTTCTTCTTCCTTTATGTAAAATAATTTTCTAATATTCCCAGCTAAGAATAACATTATCTTTAAATTCACAAAAAATGAATACACAAAATTAGATAAGTTAGAAAGAATGTGTGCTCAAAGAGGAAGTTAGTGACTTCAGAGAGTTTCAGACATTTTTGAGAGAGAAGAAGAAAAGCAATTGAATGGTGAGTAAATAAGGCTTCTCAGAAATGGTTCAATGGAATGGCTCTGTTCCAGTTAAAACTGGGAAGGCAGGTTTCCTTTCCATTGTCTTTCAGAGGCTAATGAGCCTTTCAAAAATCAAATTGTTCACCTATGCTTAAAAGTCTTTTTTGTGCATGGCTATGCCTTTAGACATCTACCAGAAAATAGTTATTCATTCGTTTGTTCATTTTTTCATTTAACAAACTTGGATTTGTGCTTAGTATGTGACAAGTACTGTGTTAAGATCTACAAACACAAAGAGAAATAATACATAGACATGTCTTCAAGAAAGTTATAGTCTAGTAGGGGAGATAGGCATGCAAAAATAAACTAAGAATGATATAACTGGAATAGCAGAAGTGCAAGATGTACTGCAGGCACAGAAGAGGGAATAATTAACCCTTGCTGACAGTACCAGGGAAGACGTCAAAAGGAGACTAGTCTTGAAGGATGAGCAAAGTTCTTTTTCAATGAGAGGCTCTGCATTTATATGTAGGATTCATCATATCATTTAGCCAAACCATTTAGCACTTACATAGCGCTTTACAGATTACAAAGCACCTCCAGAGACATTATTATTCATAAAGTATATTTTTTTTTAATTTTTATTTATACATACTTATGGGGTACATAGTTGACTATCAGTATTTGTATACAGTATGTGATGATAAAATCAATATTGTTAGAATGTTTATCATTACAAATCATAACTACTTTTTGTGCACCTCATCCAATTAATTCCTATCCCCCCACTGCTCCCCCTTTCCCACCTCTGGTAACTATAGGTCTGTTCTCTCCTTCTGTAAGTTCAACATTTTATAAGGTATATATTTTTAAACAGTAGCCCTCCTTTATTCATGTTAGTTGCATCATATTGATTTTGTCTTTCTTTATAGGCCCTAGATCTGTAAATCTACAGAATTCTATTAAAATGGGTCCAGTTACTATTCCTGCAATTTCTAAATCCTGCAAAACAAAGTGATTTAAAACAGCAATAATTGTTTAATTATTTCTCATGATTTCTGTGGGTAAAGATTTTGAGAAGGTCTTGTCTGAGCAATTCAGACTTGGACTGAATTCAGCTCATGCAGTTACAGACTCTGGAGCTAGGACAAGAGAAGGCTAGAGCAGCGTGGGCTGGATGGGCATCTCTCTGTCTGCATGTAGTCTCAGGGCTTCTCCGTGTGGGCTCACCACATGGGTTAGTTTGGGCTCCCTCATAGCATGGTGGCCTCAGGAGAGTCAAACCAATTACAAGCTGGGTCAAGGCCCCCTGCCAGCAAAGTGGAAGCTTTTTCTGATCTTATACTGGAAGTCACACTGTACTACTTGAGCCACAATCTATTGGTCACAAGCCAGTTACAAATTTAAGGGAAAGGAAATTGGATTTACCTTTTGATAGATAAGAGGTGAAGTTCTGGAAAAACATTTGAGATGGGAGATACTATCATGGCCATCTTTGGAAAATAGTCTTTACATCCTCATTCAAGCTTTGAGTAAACAAATCATTCTTCTTTAAGAGAGATGGCATGAGATCTTATCAAAAAAGGATCAAGGCCAAAAAAAATTACTGAATTTTACCTAATGTTTTCAAATTGATTTTTAAATTGATTTTTAAAATTTCAGTACCTGCCGCTTACTAATGAAACTAAGATCAAAATGTAATAGGATAGATAAGAAGGATTTAATTTGGCAATGAGCAAGGATTTTCTGACAAAGCAGGCCATTGATCCTCACAAAAGGTTACCACAAAAAGCAGAAGAATCAATTTCTCAGGAAGTTTTAAAAATCAATGGCAGAGAAATTCCATGAGTCTCACTTGTGTCAGTGTGGTCCCAGCTGGAGGAGAGAGATTGGGTAACCTTCTTTGGCCTCTGCCAGTAGCATAATTCTTCCGAATTCACTGATAAATAAGGCATAAAGAGATTCTCTGAGTAACCTTGGAGAGGTCAATGAAAAGGCTTGTTTTGTTTTATTTTACTTATTTATGTATTTATTTCTGATTTATTTATTTATTATGTATTTATATATTCATTGATTTTGAGCTCTCTGTCTCATGAAAAACACTCCAATTTCTTACACGTACTGTTCGCACCAATGCAGTTACCAAAGGTTTTTTCCAGGTCTTAATTACTGTCCTTTGATGAGTAATTAAAAAGAAATACTTAGTGATATGTTAAAATTTAAGTCTCTTTGCTTGACGTGACTGGCAAGATAAGACAGAAATTATCTATGGGTTATAGTTTTGTATTTATAAATGTGATGGTATCTGTATGTACATATGACAGAGAAAGCTTAAGTTTTGCCAAGCATTTTATTTTACCTGCATTATTTGATTTAATTCTAAACAACTCTCATGTACAATTAATGTCCCTATTTTGGAAATAATGTGAATAAGGTGCATATGCATTAGGTAAGTTGTTGTAGGTCAAGAGGCAGAGCTGAGATCTAACCCAATTCTGCTAACAGTAGGGCCTCATTAATTAACACAGTGCTACACTGTTTCTTATTGAACAGCAATGAAATGAGAACTCATTTAATATTCTTTTCTAAGTTTACACTGTATTTGCAAATAAGATCACAATCTGGATTTATCAGTCATAGACAAGATGCTTCTTTATCTGGCATGCAAGGCATTTTATGAGCGGATCCCCCTCCCCCACCTTTTTAAAAATTTTTTTAATTTCAATTTATGTCTTTCCTATTCCTCCAGAAGAGGCCTCTGCTCTAGCCAAAGTGGGCAGTTATCATGCCTTGTGAAAATTGTTTCTTTTACCTGAAATTGTCACCCCACTCTCATCAAATTCTTCCTATCCTTTCAACCTGTTCAAAAGCTGTCTCTTCCATAAAGCCTCTCAGCTCAACCAGAATAAATTTCACCTGAATTTTTATAACTCTTACTTTCTGTATGACTTATGAGAAATTTGTCATGTTATAATTGCTATTTATATGTATAGAATCCTCTTGGTTAAGTTGCAGATTCCTGAATTGAAAAATACGGACACATTTCTTGCTTTCTCTATTTTTCAAACCTTAGCACAGTACACTACAAATTGAATTTTTTTAGTATTAAGTAGCCCAACTTCCTGTTCACCAGTATCTGTCTGAATTGAGCAGCGTTATTGACATAATTTCCATTTCTGAGACCTGTAATTAAGAACAATATTTGTTCTCCTCAGGTTTCAAATATTATCATAATTATGATATGACTAACAAATTTTTGAGGAAACATTGCTATTAGCATGGAAGCTTTCTCTGCTTGTTTTTACCATATCTCTTCTTCAGTGTACTTTTTAATAACTCTAGGATGCTAATTTTACCAGATAAAAAATGTAACTAGGTGTACTTTGTTCAAACAATTGAGTAAAGAGTCCAATCTGATTTACTCAATTGACTGATATGCAGCATCAATAATGCCAAAATTCTGAGTCAGATTTCTGAGCATAATTCCTTAGAAGCTAGCTATTTTTCCTCTTTTCTAGAGCTACAGGTTGCACATTGTTAAGTTATTTCACATACCTGTGCTGTTATTTATATTAAGTCTCTGCACTGATTTAAGTACATCATTTTTGTATATGAAGGAAGATAATACTATTACTAGATACTACTACTAATACTATTATTAGTTTAGTTAGTGTTAGTCCTAGAACTCAGAACTGCTTCAGAATATACGTACCTTCATTGTTACTACTTAGGAAACAAAATTAAAATATTGTCTAGTTATTGATGTTCTACTTTGTTCTAAAAGAGAGTTTAGGCATTTTATAAAGATATCAAGAGATACATATATACAACAAAAATAGTAACAATTAGAGCCAGTAATCAAGACAGATGTTATGTTTCCATACACTCTTACCAAGAGTGGGCTTCAGATTTCATTTGAATTACCAATATGAAGAGGGAACCCTGTTCAAGTCTGTTGTCAGTTTTACTGATTTGCTGTGCTTATTAAATTAAAAAAAAAAAAAAACCCAGTTGCTGAGGAGGTATGCTCCTACTTAGGGAACTGAGAAATTACTTTCATAGGCCTTCAAAAAGAGAACACTGTTTAAGCCCTAGGAATGATTCTTAGGTAATAGTCATAAACCAACACAAGCTGCTTTAAACTAGAAAACTTTAAAGACTTTTGATAGATTCAGTGATTTTGCTTTTTGTGCAGTATATGCCAAGTGTTTCCTGCATAGGCGATTTGTGACTTTTCTGTTGATCTGTCTGATTTCAGGAAAGTCTCTCATTTCAATGGTGGCACCTCATCCTGTCACCACACACATGACTCTACCGTTGCCTTTAGGATGGCATTTAAAACATTTGCCAGTTTGCCACTGTCTTTGCTTCCAAGTTCTCACCTACCATCAACCCTAACTGCCAGGCATCCTATATTCAAGTTTAGTGTTTTTCAGCCTTTGGCCAGAAAATTTTTTCATGGATTCAGGGGCTGGAGAGACAGCTAAAGGAAAGCCTCCCCCTCAATGAAAACATAGAAGCTCTATGTTTTTCTCTTATATTGGTTATAATTCCATATATAATTTCATTGCGGGGAAAAAAAAACAATCACCTGCCTTTAAGCAAATTAATATTTCAAAAAAAATCAATGTTCTCTGAGGTCCTTTTGAAGTTTAGATATTAATTCATTAGATCAGCTAAGCCGAATATCTCTTTTCATACATTGTCCAAATTAGTTTTTTGTTTCCTGAATTTTCTACATCTGTGCTACCTAAAATTCTTCTTGTTTTGATCTATAAGTAATCCTATGGACACAAGGATTACTGTGGTTACTTGTAGATCTTTTAATGAGTTACTTATTTCTCTTTTTCTTTTGTCACATTATATATTTTCTCATTTCTTATTTATTCACTTTGGCTGCCATAGTATATATTTCATTCCCCTTTGTTATATTTTTTTTCCAAGAGAAATACATGATTTTTCATCAAGAGCCTATCATTTTTAATCCATGTGAAACATTTTTCGATAATACATTTCGTGCATTCATTTTATCCTTAGTATTTAAACTACTGGTTAAATAGATATTGAAGACTTCTTGCATATTCTGATAAAGTTAAGGACAACTTCCTACTTGAACCATCCTTTTTTTTACCATGAACATCCCTTTTAGAGTTCACTGGGTATAGAGCTTGAGCAACTTTTTTAAAAAAATTCATTATTCCATCCTTAATTGTACCAATGTTATAAAATGCACCTTTTGAACTTTTATATTAACCTGAAATTTTTTTTTTCTTTGTGACAGAAAAGGCTAATAATTTGTTAGCAAACGAAGCAGAAAGATATTCTCAATATTGGGAAAATGGTCATAAATACTAAAATGTGACTTTAATAAGTCAGATGCCTTTACCTAAAAAGATATAAATTACCCCAACTGGAAGTCTGTCTATCAAAATAACACTAAATGCATATGTCTAACCAGAAAAAAATTTAAATATTGCATCAAAAGTATATGACCATTGAACAAATTCTTGAGTCATGATTCACTTTTGCTCAATACTACTTTCCTAGTCGTTCAAGAAAACATGTGCTCTCCCAGGTAGCACACTGCAGATTAGTAGAGGAAATTGCTTCAGTTCTCTGTGACTTAAATGATAGTCATAAATTTTATTTAAATTATTTTAACATGAGGTTTGCATATATTATATGATGAATAAAAATTTGAAATTTATTTACAGTAACGTTAAATTGTTATAGTACCAAAACATTTTTCTTGTGGTATCACTAGAGACTAATTTATCTATTTGTTGGAAATTTCAAGCTCTGTAGTATATTTATAATGGAATACACAGCAATCAAGTGGGAAAAGCGTGGGCTTTGGGTCACACTAAGCAGCGCTTTAATACTTTCTACATTACTGCTAAGAGCATTTCTCAAATGTTTTGGTCTTAGGCCTACTATTAAAAACTATTGAGGACCACAAAGAGGCTTTTCTTCTTTAATATGGGTGATATTATTATAGTATCAATTCTTGTTATGTTTGAGATTAAAACTGAATCATTTTAGAAATATTTATTAATTCATTTAAAATAACAATAAGCCATAGATAATTTTTATGACATATATCTATATTTTCTGAAACAAAAAATAGTGACAAAATGTATTGTTTTACATTTTTGCAAACTTATTTAATGTCTGGCTAACTAGAAGACAGCTGGATTTTCATATCTATTTCTGCATTCAATCTGTTGCAATACGTTATGTTGGTTAAAGTATGTGAAGAAAATCTGTCCTGATACAGATACATAGTTAGAAAACGAGGAGCATTTTAATACTGTTTTACATAATTGTGAATATTATTTTTTAACGCTACAACAAAATATGATAGATGGTAGTTTCTTAAAGGTTAGTTGTGATGAAGAATCAAAAACCCTATTAATAAACTTTTTATACTCAGTTAAATTTCATTCCAGTGTCTTGCACTTTGAGTGAATCTTTTATGTGTGCTTGAGTTTGTAACACCATGTGTGGCTTGTTGTTTCACTGAACTATGCCAATCTTTCGAATGTTGACACCTTTCATTATAAAAGTCACTTCATTAATTTCACCACCAATCTCGTCAAAAAAGATTTTATGTATTAGGGAGCTGCCAAATGGACAGTGGCAGATAGAAGTTTCCCAAAATTATAATTTTAGCTCAAAAGCTGAAATTTTATCATTGGCAACAATCACAGTCAGTTGTTTTCTTTGATGTGACAGGCTTACTTTGTTCAAGAAAGTGTCTGCCATATACTCAAGTCTGAATAGCCATAGTTTATATGTCAGTCATTCTTTCAAGTAAAAATAGTACTCCGTGAAAAAAATGGCTAGTTCAGCTTGCAACCCAAACAATTGCACAGGTGCTTTCTTTGAGACAACAGCTGTACTTTGTATGCAGCATAAGTGGCTTATGTGCAGTTCCCATTTTGTCACATAGAATATTAAAAAGACATGTACTCAAGAAATGTGACTTAATAAAATTTTTACTGTTTAGCCAAGGACTTTCTTAAGAGACCATGATATTTCCCCTTCCTGGGAGCCTGGCAGTGAGGAATACAATAACTGTTAGTACAGTTTGGTGTCATGCCTTGATTTCTGATAAGGTACCAGCAGTTATACCCACCACTGCTTTTATACCAGAGTGCAAATTTCAACACAGAGAAAAGGCGTTTAATGAATCAGTACTACTAAGAAAATGATTTTGACCTCAAGAGCCCAGGGGTCTGCAGACCATGTGTTGAGAACCTCTATCCCAGGGTTTACAACCTTGTTGAGATAGTTTCCTGACTAATAAAAATGAGAGTGATAATATATGCATTGCAGATTGTATTGACATTTAAATCTTGTAATATGGGGTTCTCAATAATGTAAGTTTCTGTTTCTTTTTTTTCTTTAACATCAATCTTTGAGTAAAGCCAGTGGTTCTTCAGGCATAGCCTCTCTAAAATAATATTAGTTATTCTTACTTTAGGAATATGTGTCTAATCTGTTGAAAAATACATCCCTAAGTTTCTTTTATAGAAAAATGTTATCCTTAGAAACTCATTGGAAAACTAATTGGCATATTTTCTCACGTTCAAAAAATGTTAGGGAATGTATTTAGACAATCGATTTAATCGAATATGTGATACTCTTTGGGTACTGGCACATTTGATATTCCTTGGGTATATGGGATGGTATACCAGTGCATGATCTTATCTCTCTTTGTACTTACCCATGAGTTTGTATCAGTAATATTTCACATGCCCATTCTGCCCACTGGATCTTAAATATCTTAACCCAAAAATGTATTTTCAAAAAATCATTGCTATACACAGTACATGGTCAATAAAGATTGTTATGTTTAGAAAGAACCTGTCTTCTCCCTGCCATCTCAGACACATTTCGTCCACTTTCTCCACAAATTATTGGTTGTATACACTAGAAACACAAAATTTCTAATATTAAGCTAAGTGAAATGGTGTTTAAAAGAGTAGATCTACTAGTAAGTATATACACATACGTGCACATACAGTATAGTTTATGTGTGAGACCTATAAGTCTCCAAGGTTACTCCCCTCCTTCATTTCAGATAATTAAATTAAAAATTTAAAAAGAAAAGAGGGCGGGCCCGGTGGCGCACTGCTGTAGTGCGCCGCTTGGGAGGTGTGGCGGCGCTCCCGCCAAGGGTTCGGATCCCACATACAGACTGGTTCCTGCTCACTGGCTGAGCGAGGCGCGGGAGCAACGCCGAGGGTTGCGATCCCGTTGCTGGTCCCGGTCCAGTACGGGGGCAACACTGAGGGTTGCAATCCGTTGCTGGACACGGAAAAAGACAAAAAAAAAAAAACAAAAGAAAAGAAATCAGAGCTTATTTAGGTATATCCGAATTTAGTTGGATGTTCACCCAACACACAAAGGCACGCATCAGTGACCACGTGTTTCATAAAGATCTGTCCTATGAGAGTGTCATCCAAAATAGCAGTCCTCTCTGTTAGATAATTCTGCAGCATTAGTTGTAAGATGGACCAAGGAAAACCAAGGCTAATGCTCTAATAAGTTGGTCAATGATTGAATAGTTTTTAAACGTGTGTCAAGAAGAATATTACATGGAATATTTGTAAAGGACAATTTGGGCAAACATAGTTAAAAAACAAACAACAACAGCAACAAAAAACAGGCCTAAAACAGTTTACTCAGAGCTTGTTAAATATTTTGCATAAAGAAGTTGTAAGTTAAAATGAAGTTTTAAGTTTATTTCTCCTATTTCATGGTTCAGTTAGTCGTTGTTACAATTGTTTCCTGGAAGAGGGCATAAAACTTCAGGAGAGCTCTGTGGACACCACTTTTATTAAAGTCTTTCATCAGGATTGCCTATATGTGATGCCACAAATAACATAGTGGCTTGCTTTTCTCTAACAAGGTAAAAGAAAGAAATATAAGTTCTTTTGATATACATTATAAAGTAATTTTTCTACCCCATTTAAAATATCTGTAGGAAATAAATCATAAAATTGCTGGGCAGTTTTCACACAGATGGAAGGGTAAGAATTCCTTCCTCAATAATTTTGAAACAGTCATGAAAGTTTGGTATGTTTCATATATTACGGGTTTGTATAGCCTTTACAAAGAGTCAATTTTTTAAAATCACCACCTACTTAGGCAGATTAGGAGACTAGCCACAGAGAAGTTATATATCAGTCAGCTATTGTGTAACAATCAGAAAACCTCAGTGGCATACCAGAAAGAACATTATTTCTCACATGTGCACAGGGTTCAACTGCACTAGGACAGGCTTGGTCTGTTGGCTTTTCTGGTCTCTGCTGGGATCACTCATTAATCTCAGGCTGACCTCGGGCTCTGTTCTAGGCTGGGCTTGGTTGGCCTACCCTAGCCGTGACAGCTCTGCCCCACGTTTCTCATCCTTCTCTTAGGACTAAGTGTCTAGTCTGGGCATGTTCTCCTCATGGCATTAGCAAAAAGGCAAGAAGGAAAATGGAAACACACAACGTCTCTTGAGGTCTAGGATTGTGACTGTCACACTCTCACTTCTGATTTGTCCTATCGGCCAAAGCAAGTCATACAGGGGGGTCAAGTGTTTTCACCTCTACAGGAAGAATGCAAAATTGACTTGACAAAGGTAATGACTGCAGAGGGCATAAAAATTGGGGCCATAAATGCAATTAATATGCCACATTGTATTGCCTTGTGTCCTACAAATAGTGACTTGCTGAGGTAGGTCAAGTACATAGGCAACTGCTTTCTTCATGGTTCCTTATATAGGTTTTAGTGTTTCCTTCTAATTTCATCCATTCAGAGGCTTTGGGGGCTGACATTGATGTCTGCATTTACATTCTAGCTTCTACCTATTGCAAGAACAAAGGAAAATAGGCTCAGATGATGGTATCAAGTTTTATTTGCCTCCATGCAGCTGCAGTGATCACGTTCTGCTGTATTTGATGCTTGTTATTGAGAGAAATAGAGAAAAATCATAGTCTGTCAAACATAATTTGTCATCTTTATCTTATTGCTTCTGATTACTCTGTCCAAATTCTCATTCATAAGCAATAGATAGTATCATCTACTGTTGTTCTTTGATGATATAAGGAAAATAGGCTCAATCCGTTAATGTTGTTATGTTTACAATTTATTATGCACTTTACATTTATCGAGAAAGTATGTGAATTGAGAGTGCAGATTCCATTGGTCTTTGCTAAATTGTTACTTATCTATCAATTAACACTTTCGGGTATATGACTACTACAGGTGGGACATTGTGTCAAATAAAAATATTATTTCCTCACATTTTAAGGAAGTTTCTTTATACCTTCACTTCAATTTTCTTATATTAGTGGCAACAAATTGGTATTATAGTTACATATACTCAGAGTCTACTGCTAAAAGCGTGACACATGATCTCTGTGTTAATGATGGTTTGACATTATAACATAGCATAATTATTTTGTCTTCTAGTCTCCTAAAGGCAAGTACATCACAATATCATTTGGGCAAAATTTTTACTAGCCTGTGAATACTGTATGTACTATTTTCTGATACTACTTCTCTGTGTTTTTTTCTTGAAAGAAATGACTTATTTCACTTATTTCACCAGAAAGTAACACGGAACTCAGAAAGACAAATAAGTTTACTAGAGTGTAATTCTATTATTGTATTTTCACTGTTAATGAGTGTTTAAAAGGCTTGACTAAAGCAATTGTGTTCACATACACTAGAAAATCAAACTGTCCCAAGAAATCTCCCTTTCCTTTCCTGCTTCCTGCCAAGGAGTAAGGCAAGACAGCCTTGGGAAGTTATTTGGTTAGAAGAGTGGAGCAGTGCCCCACTCCCTGGTATATTCTTGGATCTTTTGTGGTTATTCATGTTTGTAAGAGTTAGTAAAAGCTTTTGTGATCATTGTCTTTGACGATAACTCTGCTTGTGTTACTGAAGGTTTGGGTACATGGATTAGTGTTTTTTCTCATAGGCCTCATATAAACTCTATATCTCCTCCATCCTAATTTATTCTTTTGTTTCAACAATTTATTTTACAAAACCCAAAAAACAAACAAACAAACAAAGACTTTAATTCTGTTGTGCCATTTCCTGGCATGGCCCATGTAAGCTCGTAATCCTCCCCTGCCCATTTATCCTCAAAGAAACACTCCAGTTTCTAGAATGATACAGCCCCAGCCCAACTTTGCAAAGCTCATCCCTTATCAGTCCCCAACAAACATCCTCTGCTCCAGCAGTCCAATTTATGGCAGTCTGATTTATAAATCCTTTATTAAAAGTATTATTATTTTATTACCTAAAAAAAGATGTTGAAAATTGAAGAATACAGGTAAATCATAAATCCAGACATAAAACAAAATAATAAGTATCGCCCATATAATTATCACTCAGCTATCACCATTGTTAACAAGTTGGGGTATTTCTTTTATGATATTTTTATTCCTTCGTTGTATTTTTCTGCAAGTTTTTGTTATAAAAAATTTTAAACGTATTGAGAAGTTTGAAGAATTTTACTGTGAACATCTGTATACCTAAACTCAACAGTATAACATTTTACTATACTTACATATATATAATTCATCATTCCTGTATCCATCCATCAATCCATCTTATTTTTGATGCATTTCAAAGTAAATTGCAGACTTTAGTTTGCATAATTGCAGAGCAGTTATCGGTTAGTTAGAAGTTTTAAGTGAGGTGAGGAGATACATCAGAAAAGGAACATAATCTATCTGGCATCATGGGCTTTCCTAGATAGTATTAATGTTTCTATAAATATACTTAAGGTGTCAGACTACATGTTCTAATTTTTAATTTGGAAATCTGTCCCCACAGGGCAGATGTGAGGCTCAGAGTTTTCAAAAACTAGATGATGGAATGTAGGCCGTTCTCACTGAGATAGGCTGAATTCTTAAGAAATAAACAGAAGAGGCATCTTTTCTCATTGACCCACCTACTTTAGGTGGTGACAACATAAGTGGCAGTGAGGACAAGATGATTGAGGTGCTCTTCATACCAGATGCAAACACAGAACACTTGCAAGGTCTTTCTTTCTTTTGGTGTGGGGTGGGGGGATGGGCTGGGTATTTTCCTTTTGCTTGCTTTTTAATTCTTTTTCAATTCAGCAATATGAAATATCTCTTCTCCCTTGACCTTTTCACTTCAAACATGTGCTGTTGACCTGGAGTGTGAGAATTAGCTTCTAGGGAGCTGTGAAACCCCTGAAATTTTATGTGCAACTGAGTGCGACTACACGTATGCAGGAGAAGTTGCATAATTTTTATCAGATTCTAAAGGGCATCCAACCCAAAACACTGGGAGAACAACTTACTTAAATCCATGGCCATGTAACAGGCACAATTAAAGGTGATCAAATAAAATAGATCCAGTGCTTAGTGGAACACTGTGGTCTCCCAGATATTTTATATGAGCATTAAAAATTGGGCTCACATAACAGGAATTATAGTAAAGGTGGAAGATCTCTGTATTTAATTATTTCTGGAGTACATTCTTTAACATGAAAGCTATGAAATGTATGACCTCCAGAGCCTCTGTTAATGCCAGTTTGATAGGAAGTACTTTCACGTAATATACTCCTACTCCTCAACCAGCTCGTATATACTAAGGATTTGGGGATTATAACGTTCAGTCACAGCTCAATTTTGTGCCACCACTCCATTCCTTCCTTCAAATGTCTGGTAATGAATGTAACCCTTTATTTGTTTTCACTGCTTGCTTTCCTATTCAAAATTATTCTCAGGCTGCATTCCAAAGTGCAGAAATCAAATAGCGATAAAGCTTTTGATGATTAACAAAGTAGACACAGATGGTGTAGGATATAGCAGTAGTTTTCAAAAGCAATTTATGCAGTTCTAATTCTTTTACTGTTTCTAATGTCATGTTTACCTGAACTAATTCTTCCTCATATATTCATTCTCTATAAATACTCTTATTTTATTTGTAAGTGCTCAAAAATATACTACATAAAAAGATTACAGCAGCACTTCTGATTCACTTAAAAGAATTAATTTGTTGTGAATTGGGAGGCTGAGTTTAAAAAGAAAATGGATTGTAGAACATTGTAAAGAGCTTTTTTAAGAAATAATTTTTTTCTCATAGAGAAAATTTGCTGCCTTGTGAAAATTAAGGATAAATTTATTAAACAGAAAGCTATTTTATTGAGGGAGCTGAGGTGTAAGTAGGGGTTCTGAGGTCGCTTTTGGCTGTTCAGAAGCTGCGGTGGAATACGTGTTTCTGCTACTCAGGCAGGGGAAGAAGTCAAAGAGAAAGTCAGTAAACTTAAGGTCATGTTACCTTACCTATGGGTCCTTCGTTCATCACGCCTGCATCTTCACAGTATTTAATGTATCTACCTTTGTCTATGTTTCAGTGCAGATTATAGTAACTGTATGGCACTACATAATTGTTTGTTTCAATGTATTGCTTTAAAAACCAATTCTAGTGAGGAATACATTGCACATGGATTGTTTCCATTCATGCTACCATTTATTATTAAACTTAGCATACTCTTGTGGTAGACATCTTTAATGTTTCAATGATTTCTAAAGTTCTGCATATTAAAAGTTTTCTTTTTCAACTGTGTAGCACTAAAAATAGAAGCTGTTATAGACACATCATTAATGAATAATTAGTAAAGATATTCTTCTGTGAAGTCTCCTGATTGATTATGATTCCAGTTATGCCATTGGGGGAGAGGGCACTTGAAGAAAGGTACTTAGGGCCCATTCAACATTTTAGATTTGTGCAATTAGTTCCTGTTGAGTAGTGATGGCTAGAAAAATATTACTAACTTGCTTTCAGGTACTGGGGAAATCATAACAGAGAAAAATCAATTTAGCATGGTTCATATTACACAAGATAGTACCTGTGAAGATAAAAATCCAAGATCTATATTTTAAAAAATTATTTTGAGTGCACAGACTACTTTTTTCAAACAGGAAAATACTAATATCTCTTATCAGATAAGTTTAAATTATTTTGAGTACTAAACATTTTTAACCTTGAACTTCTATGCTTATTTTGTAATTTGAGTTGAGCTTAATTTATTTAAAAAATAACAGTGGAATGCTCAAATGAAAGGTTGGGGTACTTGCCTGGCTGAGTATCCCCTGAGAGTCTTCACAGTGTGTCATTACCATAATGAATTAGCCATCGGTCCAAATTTGTTCCACAACCTCAAAAATTCTTAATTTTATTTTTGTCAGTTTACTTATAGTAGATTGATTTCTTGATATATAAGTCAAGCTGTTCATTAATTTCCCCCAGATAAGTAATTGTTATATAGATTAGAATTCTTGGATTTTGAAAGCAGTATGTCCTATAAAAGATCTGCACAGATACCGTCAGATTACCAGGTCAACATATGTTCAGAATAAAGGGAGTCATAACTCAAATATGAACTGGCATCAGACTAAATACTTTTTAGATGGAAGCCTCCATCTAGAATTCTCTCTGGATAGAAATCCCTGCAAATGCAAACTCCATGAGGATGGGGGCAATTGTGGGTCTTGTTTACTGCTGCATCCTCAATGTGGTATTTGGAATGTACTAAGTGTTCAAAAAATTTAGTTGAATGAATGAATGACTGAGCATATAATGCTATGAGTCTGTTGGAGAGGGGGCTTCCTTTTTTAACAATGCCCCAATGGGCTATGTCAACATGTGCTTCTGGAATTCTTTTTGCTGTTGTTCTAATATTAACCTGACTTCACTCTGATTGACCTTTTGTTTCATCAGATAGATGAATATCTTCTGTTTGACTTTGTTCCAGCCTAAGATCCAGTCTAACCCTTTAAAGAAATTTGCTGACCCCCTAATCTTTTCTGTTATGACAGTTTTATAATTTATCTTAACTTCCAGAATTCTTGGGAGTAAACCTCATTTTTTTTTCATGTTCTTAATTTGTGGCCCAGTGGTTTGGACATAGGCATTATACCAGTGTGCCTTCAAGTTCAGACTTCCGTGTTGTGAATCACATGATCTTGAGTGAGCTACTTCACTCCTTGAGCTTCATCTAACTCATCTATAAAATATGATGAACATAATTATGGTACAAGTTAAATAGCACATCATGTACAAAGTATCTAACACACTGTAAAGACTTAACAAATCATACATCATTATGGTTATAGGTATTGCCTAATATCACTACAAATGACTGATCTGGTATGACTACAAAACTCTGCATCTGTAGTACACTCTCATTTCTCACCCCTTTTTAGCTTCAGAAGCCAAAGACCTGGTTGTACCCTGTGAAAAAGTACTAGGAGCTATGCCACAGAAAGGAAGAATGAGGTGAACCTTTTTTTCAGATGTAAAAGAGGATAAGAAGAAGATGGACATAATAATTTCAATACGTTTAACTAAAACTTTAATGATACCAGGTGAAGAGTGTTTGGTAGCTCTATCTTATTTATATGAATAGAATCCCCTGCTAGAATTTGAGCCCTGTAGGGTTAGGACCATTATGTCTCTTGTTTACTGCAACTTTGTGGAGCTATAGCATTTGGTAGATAATAAGAAAAAATGCTTTTGAATGAAAGAACAAATACCTGAGGACAAATTTTTTTTCCCAATATTTGAAGACACATTTTAATATGGGGCTGTTTATTTAATATTAATTCTGCAATCTGAAATAAAGATCCTTTTCATCTTTCTATCATTTACTTTGTATTTAATATTTAAGTTGTTTAATTCATCACCACTGTTGCCAGAATCTTGCACAGAATGAACATCTTCAAAGCAAATTATTCTCCGATGATCTATGTTTATACACACAAAAGTTTAAGAGTAGATTAAGTCAAATAAGACAGCACTTAGTTATAACTTCACTCAACTCTTACCTTCTTAGGCTTCCCTAACTACTGCATCTAAAACTGACATTCCTCTGTCACTGTCACCATCATTGCCCGTACTCATACCTGCTTTATTTTTCTTTCTAGCATTCATCACAACCTGGTATTATATTGTGTACTTATTTTTACTTTCAGTCACTAGGCAATAAGCTCTTATGGGCAGGGACTTTGTTTTTTCCTTAGCAGTATCTCCAGAGCACAGAATAGCAGCTGGCCCAAGTTAGACTCTGAATATATATGTGGAATAAATAAATGAATAGACTCAAAGGTAACAGATGTGTAGAGTTTATAGGAGACACACAAACTCATTGAGTATCACTGTTTCACAGCAAGCATGATTTGATCAACTGCTAAGTTACTACTCTATAGCATTTGACCAAGTATTAGCATTCATATTTAAAGTCAAAATCAAAACCCCACAAGGTCCTTTATATAGTGACTTCCATATTTTCTGTATATACCTCAATTACATCTTAGAATAAGAAGATAGTTTACTTTGTTGTTGTTGTTGTATACACTGTGACTTGAGTCTTTCCATCTAAGAAGATCCTTCATTAATGAAGAACTACATAACTGCCCTGAAAGATATCATAGTCACAGTAAACGCTAATGAAAAGGATCATATTACATTTCATGGTATCTCTATGGGCACTTAAAGTGTAGTAAAGTCTGCCCTCGAGTATCATAAATTTGCATATTCTAATGATCAACTAATGTATGCCCAGGTAATTGCTGCAACATATGACACAGTCCCAGCCCTATCACAGAGCTTATGGTACATCTCTCTCTCTCTCTCTCTCTTTCACTTACCTGAGTGCATGCGCACACACACACACATAATATCGGTCGGTTTATATCTTTATAAACTATAAAATGTCTCTGCCATTTCTTCCTTCTTCCTGTGTCTCTTATTGCTTTCTCTCCCCCATTACCTCTGATTTGTCAAACTGTTATTCCTGTCAGATGTCAGAACATTAATTTATTTGAGCCAAGGTAAATTCAATGTCAGTCTGACAAGAAAAAGGTGCTGATGTATAGATACATTAGCACATGCTGATACAAAAAGCACTGATGACATGTCTCATGGATCGTACTCAAAGACATTTATTTGTTTAAGATAATGGAATTATTTTAAAGTTAGCATATACACTTCCAAGAAAAAACCAACACCTAAGAATTTAGTGATCATATGAGAAAGGAGAAAATGAAAACTAAATTTTTAAAGACATGCCTAAAAAGGTGTGCTCCCCGTAAACTGTTGTTGCTCCATATTATGTAAATCTTCACATTTTCGTTTGTCCCATAATTTATAGTAATATTATAGAGCTGTAAGTTAGTTGAAATTCACATTTAAGCTGAACTAGCATATTATACTGCATCAGTTTTAAGAACGGCATCCAAATTGCTTCATTACTTGGGAGAAATATTTTCTTTTATATTACTTAATGTTGAACCCATTTTATAATTTAAAATGTGACTTTAGTGATGCTAATGCCAACAGTTATTTTGCCCCTCTTCCTTTTCTCTAACTTCAATTTAAGGAGAATGATACTAAGTTGTTTACTAATTTGCCTTTTATTTTTACCATACCTCTTATTTTTATTTGAATTATTGTTACATCAAATAGAGATGCTATAGAAAAGATTTATACATCTAACCACTTCCAATTTATTCAGCTCAAGCCAGATGGAGACAAAGATACATTTCAACGTAGCATTTATAGATATAACTTGATAATACTCAAAAGTCTCAAACATATTCCAAACCTTTTGATAACATTTAGTTTTACAAACACTGAGATAACTTAAATGGCAACAGAAAATATGAAATAGTATTATAAACTATCAATATTGCTTTCTGTTATTTCTCTGAAAGATTTAATATGTGATTGTAGAATTGTTTATAAAGCCCAGGATACGTTGTGAAATCAAAATCCTCACAGTTCATAAGTTATATCTTGATAAGATGACTCTTGGAGTAAAGTGACTATTTCAGACAACGATGAAGCAATTAATTGGTATTAGCAGCCAACTATCATATTTATTCCAAGAATCAACCAAGATGCACCAAAAATTATGTTGAACAATAAGAAAATATATTTTTTTTACTTTAAAAAAGGAAGTATGTTTCTATCCAAATTATCTTCTAACTATAATGTTAACTTTTATTCAACATTATTTTTTTTTTAACAGATATATTAAAAGCCTGGGATATAAACATATAAAGATAATTATAGAATCCTATGTAAAAGGCGCTTGGATTCTAACAGCTATTCAGTAAAGTCCACAACAATCAAAGAGCTGGGTCATGAGCTTCCAAGGCCACGAAGTGTCTTGTTTAACTTTTTATCTCCAGCATTCAGCACACTGCCTGACACACAGTTAGTACCCAATTCACAGTTGTGGAATGGATGATGTAAGTATATCCAGTGGGAGGTATACTGAGGGAGCAATGTACAAATACGATCTGTTCAAAAGTTAAGGTCAAAATAGTTCTACAGTAATTTTTTTTAGTGCTCAGAAACACATACCTAAGCATGCCATTTTTAGGTCTATTATTTCATGTCTGGATTCACACATATATTAATTTAGTAACTTGGGCCCTAAGAGCCAAGAGTTAACACTAAAAAACTGGTAAATTGTTAACTGCATGTTTTTCAGCAATTTTTGGTTAGCCTTTCTTCGTAAAAGACATTTTCCCTGGAGAGCTAAAAATGTGACTTTATTTTAATGTAAAACATATAATCGAGAAAATAGTTTTGTAATCCTCCTTCACCCCAGTAAATGTATCCTGCCAGCCATTTTTTTATTCTTAGGTCCTCTGATTTTTATTTTTCTTTTAATATTTCAAGAAACCTAGCTGAGTATGAAAAGTGGAGATATTATCTGGCACTTAGCACTTCTTCCCAACTGGCTCAATACTAAAGTCACTATCTCACTGATCCTTGTGACATCCTCCTGAAGATGGTGCAAAAAGCAAGTGCTGTGATCCACAGTTTATTCAGGTACAGAAGCTGATATTCACAGGTTAAGTGGCCTGGCCCTGGGCCATCTGAGAGTGTGTTGGCATATCTCAGGGTAAACGTCAGCGTGCTGGAATTGTTTTACAGGACACATCATGTGCTAGGAAGGCCTCTCAGGGCAATCCCTGCACCTCAGAGGCACACCTGACCAGGCTACCTTGCTTCTCCTTCCTTCCAAGAACCAAAGGCCAGGAAGAACCAAGGACCAGAAAGGATAACTCTGAAAACTAGACAAGTGCTCCATACTTTAATACAGATTGTGAAATTGTTGGGTTCTGTAAACTCCTTCATCAGTTTCCTGCCCCTTCTCAGTTCCATCCTCTGCTTTCCCGCCTTCTACAATTATGTTACCATCATAGGTAATTACCATCCCCTGCCTCTTTCATCTGATTCTCTCATCTAAAATCCATACTTCAGTAAAGCCCCATAACTTTCTTCAGTCTTTAGTCTACACAGAATGTAAGCCTAGTGACACAGTCTCTGTTCTGAACCTATGCCTGATGTCCTAGAGAGAGAAAGTGATGCTCCCAGGCTGTGTAATGCTATACGCTCTCTTCCTGCACGTGACTGTGCTATGCTCCTGACTCAACCTTTCCTTCTTACACATGCACTTTCCTTTCATTATCCTTCTAATGACCTCAGCACTCCTCTGTTTCCCTTCTTTGTCTCCTCTTTCTCTAAGCAATAGTATATAGCCCTTCTCAGTAGTATTCCCTGGCCCCTCTTCAACTTGTTCCATCTTGCTTCTCTTGGCAACTTAACCTCCTCCCATGGTTTCTATCCCCCTATATTTTGAATTAAGTTTTTACCTGCTCAGAAAACTTTAGGAACTTCCTATCACTATCACATAGAGTCAATACTCCCTGATTTGACATTCCTGACCCTAATCAATTTCCCTCTGACCTATAGCCATTTCTCCTATTACTCTCTAATCTTCTTGGTGTTAGCCAGTTTAGGCCACTGGCTATTCACTAACTGCATTCTCTTGCTCTTGTGCCTGTACTCCTTCTCTTTCCTCTTCTTAATTGTCCTTCACCCCATCTCTGCATAACCAGATTTTACCCATTGTCCTAGAAACATCTCAGATGCTAGATTCTACACGATATTGTCATTGCCTCTCCTACCTTGAAGTGGTAAATGTATTTATATCCCTTATAAATATTTTGCAGATCAGAAGCTTACCTATGTCAGAATCACTTTTGGTATTTATAAGGTATTCAGAATTAAATTTGTGGGCCTCAGCCAAGGCCTACAAATGTTCCCAGAATTTATTAAGTCCTCAATAAATATTGGTTGATTGAAAGAAAATGAATGAATTCATTTTATTAGCTAGCACCCAATGGGCATCAGAATTTACGTCTAACTTATAAGTATATATATATTGGCCAAAGAAAGTAACAACTTGATTTTTTCTTCAAAGTAAGAGAAGAACATAAGGTATATTGAAACAATATTAGGAAATCATTTAAAAAATTAATTATGCATTTATAAGTATGACTACTTCATTGATCATTGCAATGCTTTTTTTTTTTCTTTTTTCTTTTTCTTTTTTAATAAGAAAGAGTAACAAAGTTTATTTTGATCCCACTCTGATTCTGGGGATTTGCCTTGGGGCAACCCCACTCAGCCAGATCATCGCAATGCTTAATAGAAAATTATTTAATATAGTCAGGAGTCCTAGGCTTTACTTACAATTTTCTGTTTGCTACTCTACTAACTGTTCTTTGGCAATTCTTTCCACATTCCTAGGTCTTTTCTTCTCTTTAATGTGAAGGTGCTCATATAGGTAAGCCAGCTATAAGTAATTTTGTGAATATATTATTCTATGATTAAGCTATGTGGCTTAAGCAGGCCTACATCTTCTGATTTTAGATTACTACCAGTCAGTCTTATTAAATAAAAGTACCCCCATCTAATTTCCCCTAGGGATTCTGACAAAAAAAGAGTACAAAACTCTTAGACAAATAGTCTAAGAAAAAAATGTATTTGGTTTTCCTGAATATCATTCACTTTAACTCAAATCGTTTAGCAGAGTTGTTTTAGGTATGTTTTAAATTTAGCCCATGTCTTAATGCCTACATTATTAACTAATCAATCAACACCAGGACCGACATTTTGCCATTGTGGTATTGTGCCTGAAAATTAAGCCAGAATTCTGACCTTTTCTGATGATGGGATTTAAGATATAAATTTCTATGGCTATAGTCTTGAACAAATAACTCTAATGAGAATAATACTAGTGTCTTTGACGTAAGTCCTTTATTTTACATATTTTGGCTATGGATACATACCAAAAACTGTAAGAATTTTCTTGCCTTTATGTAATCATTAGGATTGTTTGAGATTAATTCTTATGGTACTTTAGTCACTCTCTGATAGCTAAGTAAATACTGAGGGACTTCATTATTTCTCTGGGTATATGATTTTGTGCATCATTGCTTTGGTGACCTAGAAGAGATTATACAAAAACTCAGTTTATTACCAGAGAGACCCAGCAATGGGGAGGATCTGGTGCAGAGTGGACAAAAGTAAAAATACAAACAGAATACATAGACTTTATGTTCTCTTTCTTGGTTCATGTAATGCTGTTTTAAGCAATAATATAATTGTTTAATAGAGTTAGTTATGTCAGATATTAGTTTTTTAAACATTAGATCCAACTCTTCCAACATATTTTATTTCTCCATTTCAGATTTTTAGCCAGTAATATAGTGATTCTCCTCACATGTTATCTTTCATTAAATCACAGAATTTTCCCAGAAGGAGCAACTAAATGATCTAATGATTTTACTTGCTATTTTTCTATTCTTTCTGGAACCACAGGTTAGATCCAAGGAGTATCTATTTGATCTTTCTTACCTTTGAGAAATAAAAGTCGATTATTTGGCTTTCTGGCAAAGGAAAGGATGATTTTTTTCAACTTATTTTTTAGAAATAAGCTCCTTGGACTTTGAATAAAATGGCATGCCATTTCCCCAGGGTACAAGTAATTCAGAAACCTCTTCTTTTCCCATGACAGTTGTACTTAGTAAGCTGCTTTGCATTCAGTGGTGTTCTGTAAAACGAACTGGGCCGTTTTGCATGGTTTTCATTATTTAAATATAAAACATTTTTTCTGATATATCATGAATAATATTTTATAAATTATAAATTATATATCTAAATAAATTATACAAATAGTGGTTAAAAGGACTGATTCTGGATCTAGACTACTCAGATTTAAATTCCAGCATCAGCACTTACTAGTTATGTCTAGGAGCAAGTTTATTAACCTTTCTGTAGCTCAGTTTTCCCATTCACCAAATGAAAACAATAATAGTTCAAATCTCATAGGTTTGTTGTAAGGATTAAATGAGTCAATATACACCCAGTGCTGTGTACTGGCACATAGGAAGTACCTAATTAGTGTTAGCTATTACCAGTTATAGTTTAATAGGAAGAATAAAGTCAGACTTTACCAGCTGTTCACTACCTTTCTCCAAATGTTGCTTCAAAATTGATTTGAGGAACAGCATGATTTATTTATGATTTTATGTACAGTTAATTGGATGTATTTTGACATATTTACATAAGAAAGAATTTATCCCCATTTTAAGTAATCTCATCTAGCCACAGTAATATGATATATGATTCTTGAAAATGTAGAAATAAAGCCATTTGAGGTATTTCATAAGGATCATGAGTTCACGGTTAGTGAAAGAAAACAGTAGGTTTAACTACACATTTATAATAATTAAGACTATAAATGGTAAATTACATAAAGTAAAAGTATAGTGCATACATTAAATTAGAGTTGCCTATCAATTTATTTAACCTTTTTTCTTATCTTGAGACAATAATTAAAACATCGACTATTTAGAAAAGGAGGTTCAAATTAAATTCTGCTCACAAGAAAGGTGTCTTGGGAGAATGTGTCCCCTGTAATGGAACAATTGAAAGTACTGCAGCCAAGCCCCACTATGTCAAACACCTGCTTTGGTGAGACAAGTTCAATGCATAGAAAGAGCTGTTATTAGCAGCAACAGGACTCCAAGCACTTGGCACAACCTTTGTTTTTGAAAATAAAAAAAGAAAAGGAGTGTTGCACATTGATTGTTTTCTTCATGCAAGATCCTGTGAGAACCCTACCTAGTACACTCTAGTAATTCTATCTAAATGATTTTTTTAAACATTATGCTTTCTGTCACTCACTTTTTTTCTATAATACATACTGATGACAATTTACCTTTTATAAACTTTTCGAAAGCATGGTCTTACAAAGCCTGCCAACATTTTGTTTATGTTATTTGAAGGTCAGTTACAGTTGTTTTTCTTTTTCTTTTTCCTTTAAACTTAATAGAAGCAATTTGAGAAGTTTGAGGTTACTATACTAGAAAAAAAATTTGAGTATTATTTTATTCGAACGTGTAGTATTTGTAAGATTTCAAGTGTTTAATGTATTAGAATGTAAAACTCATTGAATATATTAGACTATAAAACTCTTGAGTTTACACAAAATCTTACCTTTGCTATTAACATTCTGTTAATTGGTTTACACAGTAGGTGCAGGGAAATTGGCTCTCCAGAATGTTGGAAAGTTGGAGACATGTATTTTTCAGGTAAATCTAGGCATTCATTCTACTTTCTCCACAGAGATACGAATGTGGTGTTTCTAATGCTAAGTCTGTTTCCTTATACGTGAACACAAACCTTCATATTGTTAGTCTCCACTTTTCCAAATGGTGGTATAAACTCAGAGTATAAAGGACAGAGGCATAGCAAGGGTTGAGTTTTCCAAACCTGGTGAAACCACTGACCTTTAGGCAGTGTCACCGGCAGCTAGATGCTCCCACTGAGTACTCTTGGGGCCAAAGTGCTGACGTGGGCAGTATGTGCTCCTACTTGGTGTGACTAAGTTGGAAACAATCTAGCCTCACACTGGGCATGTCCAGAGAGTTTCTTTCTTCCACTTCATGGTAGATCTGAAACAATGTTAAAAGTTTTTTGTCATTTTAGGAAAAGGCTTAATTCCTGTTCAGCCATCAAGCCTAGCTGCCATTGCTCTTTCATTTATTATCAAGCATGCATTACTGGTGCTCTAATAAGAATTGAACTAATGATGATAAATGAGCAAGGTATTCTACCCTTGTCAAATGAAATAATGAAAATTGTGAAAAACGTGCAGACTGACTAAAAGGAAATTTTACAAAGGATTCATTGTAACAGTTATCTTGGGCTCACCCATTGTAGAATAACAAATCAATAATAGATAATTTATAGTTAAAACTGACTTTCACTCAATTTGTCAGTACCAGTGGGGCATTCTAATGTCTCCACTATTCACAAGCTTTGTGCTCAGAAAAGTTATTTAACTTCTGTCAGCCTTCATTTCCTGATTTGTACAATGGGAATAATAATACTTCAAGATTGTTGCAAGGACTAAACTACGTAATAGCTGTTAAATTGGAGCTTGACATTAAGTAAAATTAACCTTTATTACTTATTTTTTAAGTAGATGCTTACTCTCCTTATTTTACAGGAAAGAAGAATATTGAGGCTTAGATAGTTTCACCCACTAGCCTAAGGTCATACACAGCTAGTACGTGGAAAGCTTCAGTAAACACATGATTCGTGTCAAAGTGATTTCAAAAAGATTGTGGACACTTGTAACAGAAAGTCACCACAGTAAGGTCCTGAGGCTGGTCCACTAGTCTTACGTTGCCCAAATGTACATAGTCCATTTTCCTTGTTTCTAGTTTTAAAAATCATAATATTTCACCATTTCATTGTGTATGTTATGTTTTGTGGTATAACTTATCTGTTATCCACGGTCCTCTTACCTTTTCAATTCTAAGTCAGATTGGCTTTAGGTCCTATCCCATGACCACTGGAAAGTCTAACACCATTCTTAAGATTTCTCTAAACTCCCAATTGGTCTTACATCCTCATGGTCACCTCTGTCTCCAGCCACCTTTTTCCACAACTTTGTTTTCTCCTCTGTGTCTGTTCTTAAGCATACACCATACACGCATTTCCAACAAAATCAATGTGCTCTGCAATGTGACTGTATCACACTTCCCTGAATTATGAGGAAGATGCAAAAAATGCCGGTAACGAAAAATTGAATATTAGATGTCCCCAATTTTAAACTATTTTCACCTACCTTAAAGGCTGCCCTGTTTTTCTCTTCTCCTTTCTTCTTTATTCCTCACCACCCACTGATTTCTCTTTAATTTCTAATTTAAGAACAGTTTTGCTGTCTTCTATTGCTTTCTCTCCTATTAACACATGTTCTCAGACTTATATTCTACCACAAGTGCCTTATTAAGCTATTTCCCTAATCCTAGACAATATTTTCTCTTTAAATGGAACACTGTTGTCAGGGATTAATACACATACATACTAATAGTAAGCCATCTCAACTTTTGTAGAATAAGAAGGGGTGGAATTAAATAAATAAAACCAAGAAGATAAAACAAGGCAAAACTCAAAATTGAAAGGTGTTTTTATGGGAAAAGAACTCCAAATCAGAGCTTAGAATCTCCTTGAAAACTTCTGTAACTCCTTATGCACTACACTCCACACTGCTTGCAGAGGGATGCCACATTTAGACACACAAGAGCAGTTTCTTTCTTCTCAGAATCAAGCAGTAGCTAGTTCCACAAAGCCCTAGTCTCAGGCTACCAGGTTTATCCAGGTGAAGGGCAATTTGTTTCTAGGTAAAAGTGTTGAGTCTCCATTTTCCATCTGCAATAAAATTTTGATTCCAAGATGTTGTTTTCCTGGAAGTTCTGTGCCTGAATTCAAAATTCCTAATGCTATGGCTTCGATAGGCATTTATTATGAGTAGGACTTATATTTTGTATTTATTCTCCAAATTTTTGTTATACTTATTGGCATTTTGATGACCTGGAAAAATGCCAGTTATTTAAGATTTTTAGAAAATTATAGCATTGACTATAAAAATGAAAAAAGTCATTGTGTTTATACCACTATTATTTCACTTTCACCTTTGCCTTTTGCAGCATCAATCTCCTATGCTTTTTGTTACTCAATCATTATTTTCACGTCATTAGGCTCAATCATTTTGCTCACTGTTTCTTTTTTTTCTTTTTTTTTTTTTTTGTCTTTTACTGTGTCCGGCAACGGATCGCAACCCTCAGTGTCGCCCCCGTACCGGACCGGGACCGGCAACGGGATCGCAACCCTCGGTGTTGCTCCCGCGCCTCGCTCAGCCAGTGAGCGGGAACCGGTCCGTATGTGGGATCCGAACCCTTGGTGGGAGCGCCGCCGCGCTTCCCAAGTGGCACACTATCCAGTGCGCCACCGGGCCACCCTTGCTCACTGTTTCTTTAGAGCTTTAACTAGAAGTCAGTTTAAATATTTTAAATGAGCCTTCAATGTGTTATTATTTAAATACTGTATCACTTAGATTGAGGTTAAGGATTTCTGTAGAGGCATTTTCTATTGCTTTTGGTGGCAGAAAGTCTTTCATTTCGAACAGGTTAAATATATGATCATAAAACCAAGGAAGTCTTAAAAATTCACCTCCTTTCAGGTAAGATATACTAAGATAGTCTAGGCAGGTAAGAAGCAATTTTATTTTTCCCTAACACACTTCCAGGACAATGATTCTGAAACCTGTTCAGGAGTCCACTCCACATTCACTGTATTTTCTGCTTTATATTATTACTGATTATATTCCTTGCTGTTATTTCATCCTTATTGGAGCTGAAGGAAAATGGATCCCTGCCCCCACCCCCCACACACACACACGTTCTCCCAGTGACAAAAGAACTAGGCTAACTTGCTTCTCAGCTCTTATTTCTCCAAGCAAATCAATCCTCATTTGATTAAACTCTCAGCAAATACCAACCTTAGCACCAATGCTAAATACAGGACTCTTTACCAAACAAAGGCTACCGAGAAAAACTAAGAATATATAACAGTGTAAGAGTTCTCATCATGAACTATTACCAGGGAGTGTTAACAGAGCCTAAATTCAAAACTCTGGAGACTTAGTCATGGAAGGACAGTATGATTCCCTGGAAATAAAAAGGCTCATATTCAAAGCAATTTAATCAAAGCTCTTGTCATTCCCTCTTGGGTTCCAGACATAATATGAGGCTACTTTAAATCATTGTTGTGACTTCCATGCCTCAGCATTTTTGGAAAATTCAAAGCTGTGTTTAGCACCTGAAAGCTTTTGTATTTCCCTCCTAGCATTATGGAAATAAATCCCGTATATGCTTCACATTTTAGATATTCATCTGATTTTATCTGGTTTGGGCTCTTTGCTGACAGTGCATGGTTCTTGAAGAATATAGGCAACATACAACAAATATGCCCTGCTCCTTGGTACACAGGAAATGAGGATGTTCACACTGCCCGCCTCCATGAGTGAGCTCAATACATTTGAATTGCTCATTAGTGTCCCAATGCCTCATTGTTGCCTATATGTGAACAGCTTAAGTGAATAGGAATCAGATGGAGGGTGGGGGAGGACACACAAAGATTTCACATAATTCCTGTTGCCAGAGAAACCATTTTCTTGCTGTCTGGGCATGCACTGAGCAGCTTAGATCAACTGGAGGCTCAGCACAGCCCTTGCTGTGACTTCAGTAAAGAAAACAAACAGCAGGGAGAAAATGCTTACCAAAAAAAAAAGCAAAATCGAGTATTAAAATGTTCTTTTAATGAGGATGGTTTTGTATAATGGGCTTTGAAACAACTTGCCCCTAGGATTGCTGACCATCTGACTACACATGTGTTTCTGCACTATATGTTCATTTGTATTTCTCTCTTTCTGACTGTGTTTAGAAGACCAAGTCTTCATATGTGTTTATACACATTATGCATATTGACACAAGAATGCTTTTTCTCTTTTTTCCCTCTTCCTCTTCCTCCCTCCCCCCCACAATACACATCACACAACTGTGCTCTGTTTAACACATGGGAAACTTTTCTCAGGGGGAAAAAAAGGGAGAATGTGGCAGTAACATAGTTTGCTCTCTAAAGCTGAAAAGAAATGACAGAAAATGAGGACAGACATTCTGAAGTCTAGACTTGTTTATTTAACACTTGGGACTTTTTGATAAAGGTTGGTTTCTAAATATGAAAGTTAGAAAATCAGTTAAGACTATATGGGGTGAAACATTCTAAATGGACAGTTCCATATGCACTTTTCTACACATTTTTTAGTATACAAAGTACATACTGATTAAACATACTACTTCTTATCCTGATGCTATTGAAGGAAAGCAAGTAGTAGGAGGAAGAGTAATGCAAAATTATTTACTTATTTACATATGTATGTATGTATTTATGACAGCTCTGAAGCTATTACTTATTTTTGAAGATTTCTTTTTTTTTTTAATTCACCTGCACTCAAAGTTTCATGAGGTTTGGAAGAAAAATTATTGGCAAATACCTTTGATACACAGAGATTCTGTAAGACTAAGTGTTTATTCATGAATTTCTTGATATATGTCACCCCATATAGAAATGACCACTCTCTGTGCTATCTCCACTTGTGCACAGTTTTAATCAAAGTGTCTTTGCCATTTTGGTTATGTGTTTGTCTTCCTGTCACCACCCCACTGGTTCTAACAAACATGACAGGACTGTAACCATGTCCTATTTATTTTCACAACTCCTGCAGCAAGTATAGAGCCTGATACATAATAAGTACACAAGAAATGCTTATTGAAATGAATAAATGAAGCAGCACTTTAGCCCAAAGGGATAAATATTATGCTCGAGACAACATTATAAATTGGGAGTAAAGAAGGAGATGAAATTCAAGGTTCCAAATTGCCATGTCACGATAATCATTGAATACATTTCAAATTTATGAAATCAGAAAATCATGGGTTTTCAAACAGTCTCACATTTCAAACAGTGCAAAATCATTCTGGAAAAAAGTATTAAGAAAATGATTTTGGTTTTCTTTTCAATTCTTTCTGCTTGCAGTATAATGTTCTTCTTTTCCTCTGTAAACTCTTGTCTTAGACTGTTGCAATGCTAAACTCTCCCTCTGCCTGCACAATTACTACTCGCTAATTTCACCTGCCCTAGGGATACGGCCTAATTTACCTTCCTTTTTAATAACCCATCTTTAGGCCAACCCAGGTAGAAAATTGCTGATTGGTTGTAAAGCACTCACATCAAAATTATTTAGATTTTGTTTGTCATTTATTTTTGCTTTCTACTTGTCTTACAGGGGATGGAAGATTTAAATTCTCTCTGATTGTTGTTGTTTTCTACATGTTTCCTTCTGCTTTTGTCTCAATTCTTTAAATCTCTTGTTGCCTTCTGTCTATCAATTAAACAGATCTCAGTAGAAACTATTAAAGATCCCCATGTAAAATGTCATTACCCATCATTTCTGAATGTACTTGTAGATCTTGTCATTCATAATGATTGCTAGATTCTGGCCTTCCAGCTAAAATACATCTTCTCCAATTTACTCTTTTGTATATCTGGATGAAACTCAAATTCTCATTGAGGTCTCAATTCAAGTTTCAATGAACTGAAGAGCAGTGCATTTTGTTTCAATGAGGGCAGTGCTTAGCTGATGAAAATGGAAAGGTATTTCAGCCTTAGCTTGCACTAGGAATCAACGCCTTCTCATGTTAGATCATTTCATTATAAATGCAATTGACAGAAGTGTCTATTATAAGCTATTTGTTATACAATCTTTATAAATAGCTCTCATCATGTATAAGACATGTCTAAATTTGTTTGGAAATAGCTTCTGAAGACAACCTGCTGTGGCTTCCTTAAGAATGTCAGGCTGCATTCAGTGGGGGTGTCAGTTACAGCAAACTTTATCTAGTCATCTTTCCATCAGCTTGAAATGAAGTGCATCCCCTCCAACTTAAATGATTCATTGTGACTGGGAACATGGTTCATAGATAACTGTGTACAATTAAGCAATATTTAGCCATACTCATCTAAGATAAATCTTGTTTTTATGTCTATTTGGGTTGTCCTGCTTAGCAATTTTTGTTGACATTGCCACCATTTCTGTTTCTTCTAACTCTAACCTGGCCTGCAGTCCAGTAGAAGAGTCTTAAACCTCAAATACGCAAGTGCCTATTTTCTCTAAAGACTAATTTGTATAAGAAAAATAGAAAGCTTAGGACTATTCAAGTCCTTGGTCCCATAATTCTATTTAAATGCAAGTTCAAAAATATATTTGAAAGTTAAATATAAATAGTGTTTGGATTATCCACCATTTTGGATTATACACACCACTGCTCTCCATTACTGCAGGTAATTAAGAGGCCCTTTTTGATATGAAAAAGTATTCCCTTAAATACCAACCCTCTCTTCTATCAAACTTTTGCAAGAACTTTAATAAGTGAAGCTGACTGATTATAATTCCACCTCCTTTCTCTACTCAATCTCTGGAGGAGATATTCAAAATCAACAGTATCCTACAAAGCATGTAGGAAAGGCAGAAGAAGAGAAGCTGAGGACCTGAAAATTGAAGACATCATAGTCTTCTTGATCATGGAGATTGTTCAACACAACATTTCCAAGAGTCATATCAGAAAATATGGCTTTAAGAGAAAAAGATAGAAAAATGAACAAAATGGAAAGAGTGTAGCAAATATACAGACATGACAAAATTATACAGCAGAGGCAGACAATAGAAATGCTCCAATCCACTCATTCCATTCCAGCCTCCATTTTACAGATGAAGAAACTAACATATCATAAAATCACCCATTTGAAATGAAAATGAAAGTTCAACATATATATTTCCTGTGAACTTCGTATCACTAAATGTAGTTATGAATCTCAGTCCTTTGTACACTGCAAAGTCCTATATGTATTTGATATTATTATCATCACACATTAGATTACATAGAGAGAATTTATAAAGACTTAGCTGGAATTTCAATTGCCAAATTAATTATATCCTCAGAGCTTACCTGTCAAGCATTCATGGATTCTGTTTTAACGTTGTGGTTTAAGTACTTTCTAGAGATAACAGCATTAACTTTTGATTTAGTTTCCAGGCTTATACTCATATTCTCCTGTTACTAGTCATCAGTTTTGTATAGCACGGTTGAAGCACTCTGAAATTATAGGTACAGGAAGATTACCTGTGGATTGACAAATTGTATGACTCTCTAAAGTTTTTGTTTCTTTTGACTTTCAAGAGCTGCATATGTTTTTGTGTCATGTGGCACTTAATTATTCTATCAGTAACAATATTCTGTAATTCATGAACATTTCCCACTGTTGAGTACACTCCCAACTCCCATTTTCCTTTGATCATTATAGTTCATCAGTATGATGTTGTAACTCCTCTTGCAGCGCCCCCCTGAAGAGTGTGGTTGGCATCATTGTACCTAATCATGGACAGATAAAACTACAGATTCATTCAGAGATTAAACTCGCTTCTTCCTTGTTCATTTCTCCTAAGAATGGATCAAGAGTCACATTCTTTAATATAGTTTGATATAGTATCCATTACTTACTCCTTCTCCTCAGACACAGGGTTCTGTGCACACCTATGCTAAGATCTGGAAACCCCCAGGGTACTTGCACTCAAACAGGATTTTGTGGGGCAAGCATAGGGTTTCAAATTAGTCAGAGTCCTGATTTTGATCATTATCTAGCTATATGAATTTGGCCTGGTTACTTAAACTCTGAGTTTCAGTTTCCTCTTTTGTAAAATGTATGTAACCTTACCTCCTGTAAGGATTAAAAAATGTCATATGTGCTTAGTTATATAGTAATGTATACTTATTAACAGAAATAGCAATGCTGTTAGCAATAGTTATTTAGCATGAGGCCACCCTCGTGGAAGATCCCTTCCCTGTTGAAGGCTGAATTCACTCTCCTGGATATGTTAAATACTTAGAAAGTTCTGTTTGAAGACTTGATGACTTCTAGGTTTGTGATCCAAGGAAGAGTCATGAAAATAGTGTGTTCACGTGGCTGGATGTAGGACTGGCTTAAAAGAAAAGGTCAATAGTGGGAAGTAATGAGTAAACAGGATTTTAATCTGTGATCTAAGACACCAAAACTGGGAGCAAAAAGTCAATACCAAAAGTTCATGTGTGAATGCCAGAAATCAAGCACAGAAAATACCAGGAAATATAGCTACAATCAGAAGCTGAAGATGAGGAATCAGGAGAAATAGCTAAGGCATAAACATCTTTTTCAGGGTCTGTATTTAACTCAGCATCTGAGAGATTCCTTGAGGACTGGGATAGTAAATGTAATTTGTACTGTGTTTTCTAGTTTGTTTGGGTGCTCAGTATAGTTGCAAAATAAGTGTGAACTGAAGTGGTGACATGGGCATGGGGAAAGTATGATGAAGGCTCTAATGGAAAACAAAGGCCAGGTCACTGACCTAGGCCAGAGACACTGAGAAGACTTCCCATGGGAGATGACATCTCAGGTAAGTATTGAAGGACATGGAGGAGCTCAGAAAAGAAGGAGATAAAGGGCATTCCAGCAGAGAAATGATAACTTGCAGAGGCACGTAGGCAGCAAAATAACAGTTCATCTAATTGAAGCATGAGGGGGTGTGTGTGTGTGTGTGTGTGTGTGTGTGTGTGTGTTACAGATGGGGAAAGGACGTCGGGTATTGTGGGGAGAAATGAGGCTGCACTGGCCAGTAGGATTCATCTCACTGAGGTTAAGGTGTGAGATTTTATTCTGAAAGCAGGGTAGTGATGTGATCAGATTTGTGTTTTCTAAGCATCAACTGGTTGGTACAGTATGAGAACTGGATTGGAGGAGGGAAAGTTGAATCTGTTACAAAAGTACAAGTGAAATGGGATGAAGACTTAACTGTTGTGCTAATAGCAGGGATGGAGAGAAGGAGACAGGTTGGAGAGATATTTATAATAGGAAGGAGTTTTACCCAGCAACTTCATGAAATGTAAAATATTGGGAAAACTTTTTAGTATTATACTTTATTTTTTTTCTATCTATAGAATCCTGAGGAGGTTTTTATCTTTATTTATTTGCTTATTTATTTTTATTTTAATTTATCAGTATACAGAGTAGTTGATTTTTGTGTCCCTTTATCAATTCCTCCTTTTCCTTCCTCCCTCTTCTCCCTCCCCCCTTCAATATCATATCTACTCACTTGTCTTAACAAGTCCAAGGAATTGTTGTGATTGTTGCATCTTCTTCCTCCCAAACCCCCCCAACTTATTTGTTTTTATATTTACTTATTTTTATTAGCTCCCACAGACAAGTGAGAACATGTAGTATTTCTCTTTCTGCACCTGGCTTATTTCACTTAATATAATTTTCCCTACGTCTATCCATATTGCTATGAATTGTAGTATTTCATTTTTTTTTATAGCAGAGTAGTATTTTTGTTGTATAGATATACCACATTTTCCTTATCCACTCATCCAATGATGGGCTTTTAGTCTGTTTTCAACTCTTGGCTATTGTAAAAAGCACTGCAGTAAACATGGGACTGCAGGTCCCTCGACTTGATGATTTCCATTTCTCTGGGTATATACCCAGCACTGGGATAGCTGGGTTATATGGTAGATCTATCTGTAATTGTTCAAGGAACCTCCATACAATTTTCCATAAAGGTTGCACCATTTTGCAGTCCCACCAACAGTGTATGAGAGTTCCTTTTTCTCCACAACCTCATTAGCATTTATCATTCTCAGTCTTTTGGAAATTAGCCATCCTAACTGGAGGGAGATGGTATCTCAGTGTGGTTTTGATTTGCTTCTCCCAAGTGCTGAGTGATGTTGAGCATTTTTTCATGGGTCTGTTGGCCATTCATATATCTTCCTTTGAGAAATGTCTATTCAGCCCCTTTGCCCATTTTTTAATTGAGTTACTTGTTTTTTTGCTGTTAAGTTGTTTGAGTTCCTTGTGTTTTCTAGAAATTAATTCTTCGTCAGATGTATATTTTGCAAATATTTTCTCCCACTCTGTTGGTTGTCTTTTTGCTGTTAATTGTTTCTTTTGCTGTGAAGAAGCTTTTTAGTTTGATATAACTCCATCTGTTAATTTTTCCTTTGGTTGCCTGTGCTTTTGGGGTCAAATTCATAAAGTCTGTACACAATCTTAACTTCCTGGAGTGTTTGCCCTATGTTTTCTTTAAGGAGTTTTGTTGTTTCAGGACATATATTTAATTCTTTAATCCATTTTGAGTTGATTTTGGTATACGGTGAGAGATATGGGTCTAGTTTCATTCTCCTACATAAGAATGTTCAATTTTCCCAGCACCATGTACTGAAGAGACAGTCTCTTCCCCAGTTTGTAGTCATGGTGACTTCGTCAAAGATCAGATGGCTGTAGGTGCATGGGTTGATTTCTGGATCCTCTATTCTGTTCCGTAGGTCTGTGTGTCTGTTTTGAAGCCAGTACCATGTTGTTGTGGTTACCATAGCTTTGTAGTATACTTTAAAGTCAGGTCGTGTTATGCCTCCAGCTTTATTTTTTTATTTTATTTTTTTATTTTTGCTCAGGATTGCTTTGGCTATTCGTGTTCTTTTGTTATTCCACATGAATGATAGGATTGTTTTTTCCAACTCTGAGAAAAATGTCATTGAACTTTTGATGGGGATTGCATTAAATCTGCAGATCATTTTGGGTACTATGGACATTTTCACAATGTTAATTATTCCAATCCAACAGCATGCGATATCTTTCCATCTTCTTGTGTCATCTTTAATTTCTCTCAACAGTGGTTTGTAGTTCTTGTTGTAGAGATTTTTCCATATCCTCAGTTAAATTTATTCCTAGGTATTTTATTTTTTTTGGTAACTATTGTAAATGGGCTAGCTATCTTGATTTACTTTTCTGCCAGTTCATTGTTGGAGTATAGAAATACTACTGATTTTTGTGTCTTGATTTTGTATCCTGCAACTTTGCTGAAATCACATATTAATTCTAAAAGTTTTTTTTGTAGAGTCTTTAGGCTGTTCTATATATAGGATCACATTATCTGCAAACAGTGACAGTTTGACTTCATCTTTAATACAAGGGGAGCTGAACACCCAACTCTCAACACGGGACAGATCATCTAAGAAAAATATCAACAGAGAAATACAATATCTAAACAACACTTTAAACCATTTGGACTTGGCAGATATCTACAGAACATTCCATCCAACAACCTCAGAATATTCATTCTTCTCATCAGCACATGTAACATTCTCCAGGATAGACCACATGTTAGGTCACAGATCAAGTCTCAACAATTTTTTTTTAAATGGAACTATTTCGTGTATTTTTTCAGAGCATGATGTATTAAAACTAGAAATCAATAACAAATGAAATTCTGAAAACTATGCAAACACATGGAAATTAAAGAATATTCTACTTAATGACATGGGTGCAAGAAGAAATTAAACAGGATATCAAAAAATTTCTTGAAACTAATGAAAATAATGACACATCATACCAAAACCTGTGGGATAATGCAAAAGCAGTACAAAGGGGGAAATTTAGTGCATTAAATGCTTACTTCAGAAGAATGGAAAGATGGCAAGTAAACAGCCTAACACTTCACATTAAAGAACTACAAAAACAAGAACAATCCAAACTGAAATTTAATAAAGTACTTTAAAATAGTGAGTATTAGAGAGTCAAAGTGTATGTACACACTTTGGAGTCATTGACACCTGGCTCTGGTAATTACTGTTTACGAGACTTAGGGTTTACTCATTCATGAAATGGAGTTAATAATACCTATATTAAAGTGTTGATGTGGGAGTGAGTTAGCATGTATGGAAATGTTTCACCACTTAGGAGGCACTCATTAAATAGCAAATTATTGTTAGTATTATTAAAGATGCACTTAACAAAATACAGAGTGCTTGTATTTGGAGTCACTTCATTAAACTTCTTTTTCTAAACATATTTTCTATTAAGTCCCAAATGGGCTATATGATTTGTAGGATGAAATAAATTAAAATGTAAAACCCTTAGAAGAATGCCTGACACACAGTAAGCACTGTGTGTTCATTAATATAAATAAGTGAATAACTAAGTAAGTATATAGTCATTTACTGTGCATTGTCACTTTACTCTGTCATGCTGAGAAGTCAGAAAAGGCTCTCAATTTTGCTTGAAAGATGATGGCTCCTAAATTAAAGAGAAGGTTATTGGTAGCATAAACCTATCTATAGTAAAGTTTTTCTATCATTAAATAAACCTTAAAGTGGATATGGACCATAATTTCTTTTCACAGAGCTCTTACTACTGGGTTTTAGGATGGTTTTCAGTCTTCTCAAAGAAAGCCACTTAAGTATGGATACATTTGTATGAACAAAATTTTAGTTGATAGCACAGATTGAAGATAACACTTATGATTGTTAAATAAGAACTGAATTATCAACTCTAAGCCCTGTCAGTCCCCATCAGTGAGAAATATGCACAGAATCTATTTAATTCTTTCAAACTCTGCTTCAGTCCAAGTTATACCAATATATTATTTCATCTTGGTAAATCTTCAATGAGGCATTTTATAGGTGGATATAGATTAATTTTATAAAGGGAAACAGTCTTCTGTTATTATTTTAAGAGATAAGGGCCGGCCCAGTGGCGCACTGCTACAGTGCACTGCTTGGGAAGCGCGGCGGCGCTCCTGCCAAGGGTTCGGATCCCACATACAGACCAGCCACTCACTGGCTGAGCGAGGTATGGGAGCAACACCAAGGGTTGCGATCCCGTTGCTGGTCCCGGTCCGGGACGGGCGCGACACTGAGGGTTGCGACCCATTGCCAGTCACGAAAAAATACAAAAAGAAAAAAAAAAAAAGAGATAAAAGATTAACCTTTACTTACATTTTACTTTAAATAATTTTTCTTTCCATATTACTATTTTAGAAGTATCTCATACCAGACTGTGTTAAGCTCCAAGGTTAAGGCTAAGGTATTTATGGAAGTAAAATCAGAGTAGAAATTGCTTTTGTCAAATAGTAATGAAGTCTAGGTATGTAAAAACAAGATTATCTCATTAAAGCAATAATAAACACAAAAAGATATTAGGGAGCAGATGGAAATTCAAACAAGAGACTCTATAATGGAATATAAGAATGCAAATCACCCAGAGTAGAGTTTTTGCACATTTAAATGTAGTTGCTTGTATCATAAAAAGGCATACACATAAAATACAATCTGTTAAACTATTTGTATTTGAATCATAAGAATTTCTAAGTAGAGAAACAACAATGTTTATTTGAGCATCAATGCTTGTAGGTATTATTGTTACTTTTAGGAGTATTAAGTGTAAAGTTTCAAGTAGTGTCTGGTATTTCTTAGCAATGTTTTAGAGTCAAAGGGTATAATTACACTAAAAATCTTGTTTAGGCAGATCCAATAAGTATTGTTTCAAATTCACCTTTGTAACTTATTTTGGGAAATGGTTCAATTAAAAACATACCACTCATAAAGTTAATTTTCAGAAAATCTCAGAGATTTGGTATATAATTTTAGAATTCAACCATCCTCCATTTTTCTTTTCTTGCCTTAGTCCTATGTGGTCCTTTTTTTCTTTGGTAGTCTGCTTTTATTCTTTAATTTTGATAATCTCACTCACCACCAGTCCTCGAAACACACTTGCATTTCTATTCCCCAAATTTCCTTGGCAGGTTGGGTGGCTATTGGAAGAGGTAAACCCAGCAGCATTCAGATGTAGGTGGGGGTCTCAGTGACAACTAGTTTCTTTGATCATTTCACAAGATACATTCCAGAGCTAGAAGTGAGAATTCAGTGTGAAGGAGGCTAAAATCATTCTCATTTCTCTTCAGGTGGCTCCATACCAGGACCCGGTCAGGCCTGGCTCATGGCGCTACTGACCCAGATTCTGTTGTGTTCAGGAAACTGCTCCTCTTTACTTTGTTGTTGATGTTTTCCCGTTTATAATGCTCTTCCCTAGACCTTCAAGGAAAAAAACAAAAACAAAAAAATAGCTCTATGTATTGTTTCAGGGCTGGCTTCAGTTCCATTACCTTCACCGAGCTATCTCCTCTCATCCAGATTTCTTCCTACTCAAATATAGGAGGTTATAATTTAAATATGATTGACTTACATTGTTGCCTAATTGTTTGTGCTTATTAATGTTGCCTCCCAGAGTTGATATAAATTATTTGAGGACAGGATTTATTTGTTCAACATAGATACAAATATATTCATGTTTTAAATATATATATTTTTTAATTTCTTAAAATGACTTGAAAGTACTAAATTTATCATATAGCTCAGTAAATGACTCCTGATCAGAATATTAACTTTTTGTAATTGGGGATGATTCTTGAGATGCCGTTTAGTCCACTGAAGTAAAGCTTAAACTAGAACTTTACATAAGCTTCTCAACATCACACAGTTACTCAATGTTCAGTTTCAACTAGAACTCAGCTTATTGTGCTGACCATTTGAGAAAATCAATGAACATTCTTGCTATGATTGATATTGTCTGAGGAGAGGACAAAAGTAGGAGGGTGTTACTTGTTAAAAACTGGAGGCGAAGCATTTAAGGCATCATTGTAAACATCTACATTAGAAAAGTTAGTTTTCGATCACTCTCCATTGCCTGGAAATGCTTAGTCAAAGGCATGTTAATTCAGCCATATGTGTTTTCTTTGGGAAAAAATAAAATGATCTGGTTCCAGTTTCTTCCCTTATTCTCCCAGAAAATGTGGACCCACATAACCAAAAACTACTCACCCAAACACCAGATTAGCAAAGAAAATGAGAATCAGCTTCTTCATAGTCCACTGGAGGGAAGCTTATCATCATTGGGGGAAACCTTATATACAGCTCAGGAGAAAATCAGAGGTTGTCTGACTTTAGATTTATCCATCTGTTAGAAGGTGTGGTGCAGTGGTAAACCAGCTCTCCCCAGAAAAAGGAAAGAAAGCAGTGTTTTCCAATTTCTGTAGTGTGAATATGCCTACTATGACTGATTGTAAGCTACCAGAGGTATTAAATCCAGCTTGCAAAATTCCCGAATATTTAACAATTGGCTCGTAAGTCATTTCAAGCCCGCTTTAGCTCACCATTGAACTTATAATTAACTAACATGTTCGAAAAGTTTTCTGAGAGCTTTAGCAGGAAGCAGGTGGTTGTATTTTATTTTTCCCATTATCCTTTACCCTATTAAATTAGGTTAAATAACCCCTACTGAAAACAAAAAAAGAACTTTAAACTTATGGAAAGTAAGACCAGTTTTCATTGTATACAATTCTATAATCACTGTCTCATCATATCCTTCGTTAACCCAGTTGTCTTTTGTCTCCTCTTTGAAACTAACGTCTTTTAGTCTTTTTCATCTTGGTCGCTCAATGCCTGGCACATGGTGTGATCTCAAAATTTTTATTAAATGAGCAAATGATTTTGTGACACTTTTTAAAAAACCTACACCCATGACAATCCTAAGAAATAAGTGATTACTGAAGATGTGATGTGGGCATAGCATTTTGAAATGCCTCTTTTTTAATAAATTCCATAGCTTCCAATCTTTGAATCTTTTTTTCTAGATCTTCTAGTTAGATGGGCTAACTCTCCTTTTTTTCCATCCATAAAACTGGAAGACAGATAAACCTGGTTATTAGTCTCAGTCCTGGCAATTAGTGTCAGTATGACTCTAAATCTCATGCTTTTAACTATGGCACACATGTTTCTGACATATGTGTACATGTGGAGTAAAAACATAATTTCATAAATCAATGAACACCAACATTTTACAGTCATGATTGCATATTAATCACTTAGACAAGTGATTTGGTAGGGTTATAAACAGAATATAATTCATTAACTAACAAATTTTGCATCTCTAGTTCCAAACTTTATTGAAAAAAAAATCTATGTCTTGAATACCACATATTGTTTTATTTGAAGAAAAAAACACATAAACCCATGGCATGGCAAATAAAATAGGTTTCAGGTAACACAATGCAGGTTATAAATTACCAAAAGTAATGGCATCATAAATGTAGGGTTTATGCATTTGTTTTACCATATTCCTCACATTGGAGATGCTTGACTTGTGATTAATACCTACAGGGAACTGCATTTTGGAGGCTTGGTTCATGAACAACCCACTGTCACATCTACAACAGTTATATCATCTTCACAGTCAGAGTTACGGAGATGAAAAACTGCATCTGCACCAACTGAACACAAAATGAGTTAGCCTCTTTAGGCAGCAAATGAGAAATTTGGGAGCTTCATAGTTTGAATCTCAAAATATTTGCAACAAAACCTGCACCATTAATATTAATATCTTCCTTTAACACTCTTACTTGCGTTACAGTCTGCTTCGACAAGCAGAAACAACTTGGAATTGTAATCCAGACAGGTGTTTGTGTACTTTAAACAGCAACATATTCAAAATCAACACTATTCTTATGGATAAATTTAAGAAATGTAAACTTCTGCAAGGATAAATTGAACAGTATGCCTATTTTTTGAAAGGTGCTATTTTCCTAGGCAGTACGTAAGTATTTTCTATGGCTGCAGGATTTTTTTAACTCGATTTTCTGTGCCGACTTTTATGATACCAGTTTCTTCTGGTTTTCTTCCTACCATTGGCTATGCCTTTCAGTCTTTCTCAAGACTTAATTTACTTTCTAAGTTCTGGAATTCCTCAGACATTGATCCTCACATGTTACTCTTCAAGATATCCCTGTAAAGTCTTCTTGGGTGATTCTGTTAAGCCCCATACTTCCAATAGTCACTTATGAACTGGTGACTCCAAATAAGCCTCCAGCTCCAGACATTTCCACCTGCTTATTCACAGTCGGTAAAAACACATTGTCCAAAACTGAACTCACCATCTCCCCAGCTCCTTCTTCAGCAGTTTTATAATCTACCCTGTCATCGAAGAAATACACCTGGAATTTGTGATAGACGCTTCCTTCCTACCTCCAAATCCAATCACCCAACTTCAAGAGTGGGGAAGAGCAATCCTCTCATGTCTGGAAAGAAGGGAGAATTGAAATATTTATGAACAGCCTTCATGATCATAGCACATAATATATTTATTGTTTTCATTTATTAAGTGGCTACTATCTGATACTCTTCTAATTATTTTTCACATATTACATCACTTAATCTTCATAACAAACCAGTGAGGAAGGTGCTAGTATTGTCTCCATTTCAAAGTTAAGTAACCTGAGACATTTCTCCACTTAGTGATTATGAACAAGAGAAAAAGAACTTCTAATTAACTAAATCAAGAAGTATGAGCAATTGTTACTCTTGCTGTAAAGTTTTACAAGTACGTTAACAAATTATTGCTCTTGGAAGGTATTGTTTAAGTCATAAGAGAAAGCGTAATTATTTTTAAAGAAACATTAGTCTTCCATTTTTACCTGTTCTCCTGCTTAACTTTTCCTTCAATATACTTAAGTGATTTTTAGAATATCATTTCAAGTAGTAATCAAATTTTGGCAAATGGATTTCCCCTTAGAACAACCATGGATACCATCAGTGTTTTTGGAATATCAAATGACAGTCGTCATTCTGAAACCCTCTGAAGTACTTTAGACTTAATTGCACTGAAGCATCATGTCATTGGTGTTCAAATCACTCTCCAACACTTATTCTCTTAGCAATGGTAATTCCCCTCTTCTATTAACTTTGCCTGGAATTCTGAACATGCATCATCTTCTCTTGAAGACATTTGTTGCTCATGGAAACTTTAGGGAGATTCCAAAAAGCTATTGCCTTATTGGGGATTATAAATGATAAAATCCAGTATGGTTTAGGGAAAAATTAACACATAATTATAAGAAAGCCTTTTAATTGGAAATATTTGGGGGAATAAGGAAAATATAGCTATTTTTAAACTGGCATTTAATTAACCTATATGAAGCTCAGGCCAATTTGTAAAAGATAAAGTTTATGAAGGAAGGAAGGAGACTAGGTAGGAAGGAAGGAAAGAAGGAGAACTCATTTTGATCTCCATTAACTGATCCTGATTAAGAAAATTCTAGGCACAAATACCACCTTTTCTGTGACCTCAATGTCCCCACACCTTGTTTAAGATTACAAATTAAGTATCCCTTGGATACTAAGGATCCCTTTAGAATGGCTTCCAAAGAGGAAAGAAAAGAGAATTATGAACAAAATATATGAAAACTTGTGGTCTTAAATATACTCCAACTTACCTTTTTATTACAAATATGGGCCACATCTTCATTCTGTATTTTGAACAAAGCAATATTATTAACAAAATTCCTCTAATTAAAAAAAAAGAAAAAAAGAAAAGTCCATGCCAAATTTACCCAGGCAATAATTCACCTCCTGAAATCTTGTTTACAGTCATAATAGCAGAGTTCTGATCAGACCAACCAGACATTATGTAATAGACATACTGATGAAGGCCCCAGAAATAGTTATCAGTTAAAAATAGATTCAGTCTCCAGTTCTATACTCTAATTTATAATTAATGTTCAATCTTTCTTACCATAAAATCTTTATAAAGAAAAAACTTAAGAAGTAGAAATGTTTGGATTTTTTTATCAGTCTCTATATTTTACTGTTATAGAAACAAAATATATTGCATACTTTGTGAACTTATTTTTAAAATATATATACATTTCTATATTAATTTAATTTATAGATATATTTGATATAATATATTTTAATAAAATATATTTTATTTATAACATATTTTAATATACTTAAATTTAACATATTACATTTAAATTTTAATATATGTAGAGTATTAAATTTACATAAATTTAATATATTTTATATTGTTAAAAATTTGTTTTCCCATTTGCTTAAGTCAAAATCATACTATTTGGCAGGCAAAGTAGATCTGAGAAAAGTTGAAGTCTACAAAAAGGTGGCATAATAATATACAGAAAATAGTCAAGATAAGAAATACTAAATTTCAAATTAGTGATATGACTTTAGGATAAGTGCAACTCAATTCATAATCGTCTTACATTTTTTGTTTATTCCATCATAGAGATATATATCTGAATGATTAGATATCTTTAATCATGTGATCAACTATAACATTGCCAATATTTATTAGTAGGTACACTGATTTGTTCATAGTGGTAGAGCAGAATTGAATGTAAGAAACAGAGTTTTGAGTTATGTTTTAGGTTTAAACACTGTCAGATGAACTTTTATTGAAACCATAATAGGTGGGAGTTAGAAGACTGACCTTCCCGCAAACATCAGGGATTTTCCTAAGGTTTTCATGGAGTTGAAAGATGAAGTATTTAATTCTAGGCAGGAAGAGGATAAACAAGAAGCCTCTAACTTCATTTTAATTTGACTCCTCTGAACTGATTAATACGTATAATTTGTGAACTATGTCCTACACTGACCATGCTTTATGACTTTCCACGAAAGCATGTTTCATAACAATTCAGATGGGCAAACACAGACTTGAAATGAAAACAGTTTATCAACAAGAGAATCCTTATCTCTTTACACGAAGTGGTAAATGTGATAGAAACAGAGCATAGTCAGATGTAACTTGACTTCAAACCGTTCTGTCAACCTAGTTAGATAGCAAAACAAATGGGTCATACATACTCTTTATTGCTTGGCTTTTTTCTCAGTAAGAGAAAGCGATTAATAGCACAGTACATAAATAAAATAATTTTAGGTCCAAATGATTTGCTTCATGATTTCTATTTAACCAAAATTAATTCCCTGTTTAAGGAGAAATTCATAGTTTTTATTTCATTATTTCTCTTCTCAAACAGGGGGCTTGTATTATTTTGTTTCCATGTGTCCTAAGTTTCTGAGCTTTATTTTGATATTACAGCGATGTGGATATTTTAGTAAGTTTTGTAGGTCTCCTGGTACGGCGACCTTTGTGCCCTCATTATAGAAAATCTTTTGATATTCAATCAAAAGACATGAAATTTAACAAACAGCTGTTAAGGTGTTATGTCTTATTATAAAAATAAGCCAGAAGATACTGACTTAACGTCATATGAGGAACAATGGCTGAATGAAGTAGGAAAATACAAAATAAGACTTCAAATACAAAGATAAACCCAATATCAAAGAAAGAATTTATTTTGTCAGCACAGTTTTGACAAATTCATTTGATTTTGCTGATATAGCTTATAAGAAATATGAAAATAATTTCCTGATTTCACTGTAATTAAAAAAAAATAAAGAATACTATGATTCTCCAAATGTAAACTTAAAGGCACGTGATAATCATGGAAAACTTTCCTAGATTAAACTGATAGAGTCAGGCTAATAGTGAGTTCTCAATAGTCCCTCTTCTGACTTCCTAGAGAAATGAACTTGTACACATAAACAAGATGAAATCCTTTAATAGTCCTGTGAGGAGGCATGAACAGTTATAGATTTTTTTTTTCTATAGCTGGAGAAAAATAATTATAGTATATCTGACAGTCTCAAAAAGATCATTCATCATTTAAGGATGAGAGGACAGAAGAAGGGCAATGTAGATATAATAAAGAGGAAAGAAACAGCACCTTCAATGCTTAAAAGAATTTGCAAAGCTCACAAAGTTATTCATTAAGGGAAATGGCAGAGCATTTTAGAAAATACCCATTTTATTTTTACAGTGAGGTTAAAAAGGACTTTGGGCCTATGAGGTGAGGATGGAGGTTTATTTCTATTAATTGCAATCTTTTTTGTATTATTATTATTATTACGTGTTAGACATTGTACTAAGTATAATATATACCTGATTTCATCTAATGTTTATTACAACCCTTGGATAAACACTGGTAGCATCTCCATTGTAAAGATGAGAAAACTGAGGTTTCCAGAAGCTTAATAATTTGGCCAAGAGGAAAAAAATTATAAGTGGCATTGCTGGAATTTAAATCCTGGCACTCAGTCTCAAAAGTTAAAAATATTTAAAACCTGTTTTATACTGTTTCCCATTAAAATGAGAAAGCACACTGAGGGGCAAGCTGAAGTGAAGATGGACTAAGCCTCAAAAAGCACAGACTACAGTACAAATAAATAACAGGCTTGAATGTCCTGGGATATAATAAAGGACAGACAACACTTCAGAAGATCAACTCAGTGATACAGAAGACAGACATTCAAAGCTCTCTCCGACCAAAAAGAAAAAATGTTAAGAGAGATTATATGTTAAATGTCAAAAGTGTTAAAGAGATGAAAAGGAAAAAGATAGTAAAAATGAAAGACAGAGAGTAGAGCTCCAGTTGACAAATAGAAGTTTAACCTTGGGATGTGGTACTCAAAAATGCATGATCCACATGGTACACACTGTAGTTGTGCACAATGTTTTAAAGCATTTAATGATGAAAGCAAAATAAGAGTTAGTTTGATTGCTGTGCTGTAAGACAAAGGCTAGCTCTGGATTCATGTCGCCAGAGCTGGATTGTTCTCCCATGTGTCCAGTCTGAAGTAATCTGCTTGATTTAGTCACTATCTCAACTAGGTGAAAACAAATCTAAAAGAATAATAAAGTAGTGGAAACATCAAATCACTCAAAACACCATGACCGTTTATTTGTCTTTTAAAGTGGGCAGGGAAAGTATAACTCTTAAAAAAGAAATTCTGTTGATCAGTCTATTTATTAGAAAACTGACCATCTTTTTTTTTCCCACCAGTATGCACGGCAATGAGAAGTGTTTAGAATAAGAGAAACCTTATACTTTTTGCTCAAATGTGTATAATAGTGAGAAAGTGCTGGGAAAAGTGATGCAAGGTTCATATTGTTTAATCCGTGCAAACTCACATATTTGTCCCTTGCCTGTGGATGAAGGAAACAAACAATTGTGGCACATACTAACTAATTCAAGTACATAACTCTATGTATATAAAGCAATAGTAATTTAGGATTAATGCACTCTTTATTTATATAATGCAGCCAAGGATATTAAATTTTGCCACAGTAGGAGGGTTAGGCTGCATTTAATCATTTCCAGAGTAGATAAGATGAACAACATTAATTCAATTGAACTTTCATTTCCTTTTAAGAAATCATCTTGCTTAGAAAATTCACTTGCAAAAATTGAGTGATTATGTAGTACCAGAAAAGAAAAAATAGCATGAAATATACAGTGAGAATACTGGAAAGGATTGGAGGATGCTAGAAATCTTGCTCCTATCAGCATCCTGATAGGGCAGCAGACACAAACCTACCAGGCTTTAAATGTTCTTGTTTCTCAGCACTAAAAAATTGTTTGCCAAAACCATTCATGTAATAAAAGACAGTGTATTGTTAACATGATAGGATTTTTTCCTCCATTAAATTCTCTTCTTAGATGACTGTGTATGTCAGTGGGGGAGGGGGGGGCGTTCTTTTTTTGTCCCAAGTTAGTATTTCCCTAACTAGTTAGAAATTAAACTCTACCTAGATCCAGTCAATTCCTCCATAGAAGGATGACCAGTGGTAAAATGTCTAGACACTTCGAAATATGAGTAACATTGAAAGAACTGAGGATATTTCACCTGGAGAAAAGACTTAGAGGGTATATGAAGGCTGCCTTTGCATGTCTGAAATCTTTCCTGTGAAAGGGCGAATAAACTTGCTCTGTTCGACGCCAGAAGATGGCGAAGACTTCAGTTTAATACAAGTGTGCCCTGGAAGCACTGTGTACGTAACTGTTTATGCCTGCTCATTGGTGGAAAAAGGCATGAAGAGGGCAGACTATGTTTATTTGCCTATGTTCTCTTTATGTATTTATAAACAATTTAGGAGACTATTTAAGGAAACCAGTATTCCTGGTAATAATTACCAAGAATAATAAAAAAACAATAAATGCCTATCATTTATTAAGCACTATGTTCCAGGTACTCTACTAGATGCTTCATAAGGACCTGATTTAGTCATAACAACAGGTAGATACTACCTCTTTTTTACATATGGAAAACATGATTTTGTCATTTACTAGGTGTGTCTCGAAGTTGGGCAGTAAATGATAAATCTGGTATTTAAGTCCAGGTGTGACTGACTCATCTTTTACTCTGTATTATGTTGCTTCCATTTTTAGGGAAGTTCTTTATTAAAACATGCACTTAGAAGTTGAAACTCTTTGAAGTAAATTGTGGCACTCATAGTTGAGCTTAGGGACTGGGAGAACCCACATTAGAATGTGTGTATGTGTGTAGTGCTAACTCAATTTCTCTGATTTATTATTTGAGAAAGGTTTTTTAAAGACTGTGTTCCTTGATTAGAGGGAGGGAAAATCCTTAACTCTAGGACTCCTTTAATGAGAGGCAGAAAGACTCAAAGAGAGCTGCTACTGTGGTATACTACCAGGTTTGCATTAAAAAGATTAGAACTTTAGGATTATTTACATTTCCAGAATTATACATGTGTGTATGTACAAGAGTATTTCAAAAAGTTCATGGAAAATAGAATTAAAAGGTAATACAAATCTTTCCATAAACTTTTTGAAGTGCCTTCATATATAATTTAGCTTAAAGGGATTTTATAAATTTGCTAACAAGAACTAAGAATGATTTGGGGTGGAATGATCTGGATGTGTGAGGACGGGGAGAAAAGCAGTCTTATGCTGGGTACTTTGAGTTTGTAATTTTAGTTATTCCTCATGACGATCCTGCAAAATAGTCCTATTAGAGCACGGGAAACTGAAGACTCCAGGAGATTGTCAATGGACACACAGCTTCTTTGTTGTAGAACAAGGATCTGGCCTTGGATCTGTCTAGATCCAAAGCTCTTTCCACTGCGCCCAATCTTTTCCATTCAATAAATAATTATCCTTGGGAATGACAGCTTAGGTCACAGCCAGCAGAATCATGGCAGCAGGACAATTTTCTTAGGATATCCAAGGTGGAAGAAGTGCCAACCAGCCAATTTAACCAGAGAACCAGCAGTGAATGGAGCAGCCCCACCCACTCCCTGAAAAGAAGAAAAGATATAAAATGAATAGTGGAAATAGTTTGGACTGTGAACTGGAGAATCACCTTGAGGATGAGTGAAACCAGCCCATTTGGTGACTGGGTGAACCCTGTTGTAGCCTCCTGGCCAGTTGATTATTTGGGAAAATAAACAAAGGCAGAGAGTGTTGATCTAATCTGCCCAAAAGAGAGTTATACTTTGCCATGTTTCCTTCCCAAGTCTCTGAAAAGTTGTGTTTCGCAAGGAGCAAGTAGTGGGGAATTGGAAATATTTGTAGACAGGAAGACACACTTCTCCTTTGTGATGGCAATGTAGAAAAACAAATGTTTTAGTTGATTTTCTCTAGAACTTTTTGATTTTCGGTGACCATAATGCAGAGTCGTGTTAATAGATGGCATGATATGTCATAGGAATACTTTATACAAGCATAATGTAAGCTCCAAGATGTATGTTTATCCAAAGGCACTGGTGGAAAAACATATTTAATAATGTTACCTTCCTCAATAATACTAATAGTGAATATTAATTGAGCACCTACTTTGTCCCAAACAGTAAATTATTTGCTTCACACAAAGCACTTTATGACATTATTTTCCATCCTTTTAAGATGAGGAAACTGAGATTAACAGAGATTAAAGCCTTTGCCCAACTTTCATAGCCAGCAAGTGGCAAAGATGGGATGAACACCCAGCCCTCTAGTACACTTGTCTACCATAGCATGCTGCCTCCCTGGTGCACTTGGTTTTTCATCCTTTCAAATTTTTGTTTTTCATTACACTGGCCAGATACTGATCTCTGATGAGGCCTCTGAGCATCAGTATAGGATAGAATTCAGATGTTTCCTAGTTAAAGCTATTTATGTAAAAATTACAAAGACTTTCTTTAATTCAATGAAAGAAACTGTTGATAGGGAAGCACTTAAATTGTAAGCAAAGGCTTCATTAATCTTATCCACTCCAGTATTCACTAGTCAGCATAAGCATTGAGTAGCGGTTAATTATTTAGGCAAAACAGCCACACACTTCATACATGTGCTATTTAATTCAGTGATTTTATTTCTTTTTTCTAGATGTATTTGATCACAAAGGATAAATCGAAGAGATGCAATTTCATACTTGAATACATTATGTTTTCAAGAGCTTTAGGAAACTAGCTTTGTAGTGTGAGAAACATTATATGTAAATATAAAAAAATTAATGACCTGGTTATTTTCTAATCAGAACCCTGACTTCTCCCTTTGCAGCTCTTAATACAATCGAATCCTAAAGCTTTAAGAAAATGAGATGAGTGGGCCGAGCCCATGGCGCACTCGGGAGAGTGTGGCGCTGGGAACGCAGCAGCGCTCCCGCCGCGGGTTCGGATCCTATATAGGGATGGCCACCGCTGCACTCACTGGCTGAGTGTGGTGCGGCCGGTCTCAAAAAAAAAAAGAAAAAAGAAAATGAGATGAGAGCAGGTTTATTGAATGAACAGAATGTTTCTTTCCAGACCACTAGCCCATGCTTTACTGGTGTCCATTTTAATTGACACTGTATTGCTGTGAAGTATCTCAGCGGCATGCTATGGGTGCTCCTCAAAGTTTCACACACCTCCATCTAGAGATAAGTTATGGACAACAGGGCTCAAAAACCACTTGCTTATTGCAGTGTAAACACCATCTACTCTCTCTTTTTTTATGACTTGTAGTCTGTAGGTACACACCTGTATACCTACCATTACCACTTTTATTTATAAACATTATTAAATATCAATATTTCAACTTCAAAGATCATTTTCAGCATGTTATTTATCTATTTTAAAACCTGCATACTGATTGCTTCTAATACAAATCTTTAGCTTTCTTGCTGATTGTTTTTAACATACATATTTAGCCTGCAGCTGTTAAAATTCTTCACCATCTACCACTGATTAATTTGTTTAAAGACTTTATTTTTGAGAGCAATTTTAGGCTCACAGCAAAATTGAGAAGGTGCAGAGATTTCCCAGACCTTCTCTGCCCCCACACATGCATAGTCTCCCCATAATCAACATCTCCCACCAGAGTGGTATGTTCATTACAACTGATGAATCTCCACTGATAAACTATAATCAACCAAAGTCCATAGTTGATATTAGGGTTCATTCTTGGGTTGTACATCCTATGGGTTTGGACTAATTTATAATGTATCCACCATTATAGTATCTTACAGAATAGTTTCACTTCCCTAATAATCCTCTGTGCTCCGTCTATTCATCCTTCCCACCCTCCTAACTTCTAGAAACCACTGATCTGTTCACTGTTTTCATAGTTTTGCCTACCACCGATTTTTAATTTTTCAACTTTATTTTTTCACTGATTTTCCACTTAGACTCTACTATTTTGGTCAGGCTAATTTTTCCAGTTCCTAGAATATGACTTTGGTACACTCCTTTTTACACAGCCCAGTACAGGAATCCATTCTTCACCGATCATTAGATTTCATTCTCCTCAAAATTAGGATTAAGGCGGGCCGGCCCGGTGGCACACTGCTACAGTGCTCCGCTTGGGAAGCGCGGTGGCACTCCCGCCGAGGGTTCGGATCCCACATACAGACCGGTTCCCGCTCACTGGCTGAGCGAGGTGCGGGCGCAGCACCGAGGGTTGCGATCCCGTTGCCGGTCCCGGTCCGGTACGGGCGCGACACCGAGGGTTGCGATCCGTTGCCAGACACGAAAAAAGACAAAAAGGGAAAAAAAAAATTAGGATTAAGGCTCACCTATTCGAGGAAGGCTGTCTTAATTTATCTAAGCTAAACAATCTCCCTGTTATTTTCCATTTCCTCAGTAGTTTATGTGTTCAACTACGTTCATTCATTTTCTCACTAATACTTATGAGGGTGAACACAACAGAAATTGAGACATGCATATTTGTTCCATTCACAGAGCTTAGGGGGAATCAGTGGGGAATGTTAGGAAGTCAAATGATAATAGTAACAGGTTGAAATAAATAGCAACTAGAAGGGGCACATTGAAGCACATGAGAGTGGTACCTACCCCAGACTCATTGATTCAGATAAGGCTTCTCAGATAAGATGAAGTCTACACAGAGTTCTGAAAAAGGAATAAAGGTGAGCCAGATGGAAAAGAGTTCCAGGCAGAGGGAACTGCGTATGCAAAGTCACAGAGATAAGAATTTAAGGATCATTTAAAATCGATAGAGGGTAGAATATGAGTTCATAATTTAAATAGGATATTTTAAAGGAACGTCAGGGCCATCATGAAGAACTTTGGCACTGATGAAGAACAAAATATGAATAATTACTAAATTCAGTCTGTTTTGTGTGTTCTTTCTCATATACCAAGATAAACAAATATAGTTGAAACAATGTGCTAGAATGACTTTTTATTGCTAAGAGATAGATTAGAAATGTTTAAAGAAAGACAAAAAAATATCTGGTGGGTGGCAGCACATTCCCAAATATTCTTGCTTCTTAGTGCTATGATGGGAGTTAGGGAGGGGGCATTGTTCAAAGAAGAATGGGAATTTTCCAAAAATGTCAATCTTTCCTGTTGTGAAACCTACTCGGTATTATGGAAACTCATACCTTGCCCTTGTCATTTATATGTAAGCATCATGCCTCCTTCAAGCTCAGCAAATTATGAACAGTGTGGTTAGCAAATTTGCTAAGTGCCTTAGAATAAATTATATGTTTTAATGTATATTAAAATTGCATAGGAAATTATCAACAATGAAAAAATAAGAAAATAAAAATTACAAAATGTAGTACATTCCAGTTCTTTAAATATTTGGATTTTTTTTCTAAGAAAATAAAAAAGATCTGCACCCAAATTAAAGGTCATAAGAGAAGAAAAGTTCCTATTTCATAACACCTGCAAAACATTATCTCATAGCCTATTATGATACTCACATGAGAAATCTACATACCACATACACGTCTTTTAAATTATTGGAAAGATAAACATGTAGTTAAAATTATACAACTGATTTAACCAGGAGAAATACTCATAATATAAGACTTGTATAGGAATGTTCATAACAGCTGTAATCGTAAGAGCCCAAAACTGGAAAAATTCTGAATGTAACAGGTGAGTGAACACATAATTTGCAGTGTCTTATTACAGTGGAATACTACTGGACAATAAAAAAAGAATGAATTACTAATACATGTAACAGCATGGATAAATTTTTAAAACATTACTCTCAGCCAAAAAGCCAGACCTGAAAAGATACACATTGTACTCATATATGAGCTCTCAAAACAGGCAAAACTAATATATAGTGACAGAAAGCAGATTAATAGTTGCCAGAGGTTCATGTGTAGAAGACAGGAAGAAAACAGCAAAGGAGTATGGAATGTTTGGGGTGATGGAAATGTTCTAAAACTTGATGAGAGTGGTGTATACATTTGAAAAATAAATCATCAAACTCAGAGCAGTTTATTGTATTTAAATTGGACCTTATTTTAAAAATAAAAAAATTTACTTTTCGTATTTTACTGATAATATCAGCTTACAGTATTTGGAATAATTATTATGATAAGTGACTTCTAATAAAAATATTTTTTTTCCTAAAAGTAACATTCAATTTTGATAATATTACAGGATTTTCAATATGTATTTTTGGATTATTAGATTATACTGTGGCTATAATCTGTTAACTAGAGTGATCAAACTCTTCAATAGAATAGAGAATTTAAAAGATTTACTATGAAAAACGATTACATTATATGTAATGTTGAATATACTAATTATCCTGATTTGAGCATCACATACTGCACACAGGTAATGATATTCAACTCTGTACCGCCAGATATGTACAATCAACTATGTTTCAATTTAAAAAAAAAAGATTTACTGAAGTGTAACATATAAATTTCTTTAAAGTTTCTCACAGTTGAATGCTGTATTGCAACTTCAATCCCTAATTCTATAAAATCGTTCTATACTGTTAGAAACCAAACCCAAAGAATACTGGCTTCGTTCTAAAGACATTCCTAGACAGAAAGCTCCAACTGATGGTGTCAAAGGAGTTTTGATCTCTTTACTTCTATTTAAAGAATACTGAAAAATAGTTCTAACTTTCCTAGACTATTTTCATAAACTTCTACTGGCAAATTCTAAGAATATTGTAGGAACAGGAAACCATCACAATCAACTATTGACACCATTATTTTTTCCTTTATATTTTATCTGTCTTGGGGACACATTTGTCAGTTGTATTTTAGAGTTCTAAAAATTGTGAAGCAGAATTTCTTGTAAATTTTGTATTACCATTTATTCCTATTCACTCTTTTTCTTAGAAATAGACATGTTGGAGATAGGACATGTTGCTTCACCTCTCACTTCAAAGGAGCCTGTGCCCATTCTTCATGTTCCTTTCTACTTCTCACTCATAAAACTATTCACGCTTTTCCTTGTACATTCTTACACTTCTGTGAGCCACAAGGATTAAGTGTATTTAAATGATCCTTTCAGTAGAGATAAAAGGTCAAGAATTTATGGGCCCTTCTTCTAACGTGTATTTCTTTTTCCTTTTAAAAGCCTTGCAATATTTTAGACATTTTATCTAGGACTTTTTTTTTTTTTTTGTCTACATAAAAAAGAAACCAATTGTTAAGCCTGCTAGAACTAAACAAGTTGAAACATAATATTTAATAAGAAATTGGATCTATTTTTGGTAGAAAAAGATAATTTGTTGGTCTTTCCTTTTTTATGATGAAGCCAGACAGACAACCTCAACCAAAGGCTAAGTGAGATCAGTAATGTCTTTTTAAACGACACCTTGACTTCTGGCTGAGGGCTAAAAAGTAGATGATATCTCATTATGTCATTACAGGGGTAATTTTTATAGCTGCCTCAAAGACTTTGTAAAATGAGGCTGGATATAAATCAATCAAGAGGTTAAATGAATATGAGTTTTTTTAAAGCAACAGGCTCTTTCATGTGCTAAATGTGATAAACACATTATTTTTATTTGTCAGTCCCACAGTTATTTTACCACTTGAATATAAGTTCTTTTTGCATTTTAGGTGTCTGCAGCTTTTCCTTCAGCTGTTATTTAGAGAAACTGAATATAATAAAAACTTTTGAAATTCAATCATTTATTAATACATTCTACATATATTTATTGGACAACATTTCTACGCTACACATTGGACGAGGTGCTGGGAAATTACATAGGTATGGTCCTGTCCCTGCCAATCTGAGAGTTTGTTTCTCCTGTGAGTTCCATGTTTCACATTTTTAGAAATTATGCCTAGCACTTCTAATTTTGGGGAATTAATATTTTCAGTAGGAAGTTAAATATCTCCTAACAACATTTCACGCATGTATTTTAAGGTATAATTTATCTCTATGTGACTATATTTAGCTCCTTAATGGGGGACTCTGGACCCAAATAGTTGGCACAAGAATCAAAGCAGGAGTGAGTCACATGGTATATATTCACCTTCTAATAGTATAATCAATAATAGAAGCTCTGGGTTACATGAGGTCCTCAGAAGTTATCTCTGCTTAGGAGTGAGAAGAAAACCAGTTGCACTCAGGGATTCACCAGGGGCACATGTTAAATAGCAATTTCCCCAGTCTCATCTACAAAGATGAGTCAGTACTTGGAGATGAGGATTAGTATTTATTTTTTAAGTAAGCACTCAGGTCATACAGTTGGACTGAGTACCAGCATTTGGAAGCCACTGATTAAGCCCAGTCTCCAGTATGATCTATAAATTCCATCTACACCTTGCAGTAATGAATTCAGCCCGTGCTTGATTGAGTGCTGGTAGTGACAGAGAACTTAATACCTCTGGAAGAGGAATATTTCACTTTTAGCCACTTCTAAGTATTAGAAAAAGGTTTCCCTTTACTGAGTTAATATGTGCTTGCTTCTTGCATCTTCTGCTTCCTGGAGTAACAGAAAATAAAACTAATTTCTCTTTTTTGTTATAGCCCTATATAGGCTATAATTTGAAGAGAACTGAATCTTCTCTTCTTCAGAAATGTTCCCTCAGTTCAACAATATTTTGAACATCATATCCTCAGACCACATTATGATGGACAAGGAGACAGATGCAGCTGGCCTCCAGATATGATTTCATCAATAAGATTCTTCATCTATCCCTCTTTCTTTTTCTTTCTCCTCCTTTGGGAAGCTGACAGGTATAAGTTGGGATGGGGAGAAGTCTGTGATGAAAACACATGCAAATATATGATTTGACTAATATAGGGACACAAATTACACAGGAGGCTTCCCCTGCTAATATTCATGAAGAAGGGCTGTTTGGAAGGTAGCCGTGGTGATGGGTGTGTAAGGAGAGAAATTCACACTTAAGTGGATGGGAAAGTGTCAGAAGCCATTTGGAGTTCTTATGGAGATCATGCGAGTGGATACCTTTCAGTCAGCCATGAACCAAAGCAAGAACAGCTTGCAAAGGCATCTAGTTAAATCTCTACAAGAGATAGAATAAATAGAAAGGAGACAATGGAAGAAGAATCTAACTCTATCTTGATTGTTTTTCCCCCCATGGGTTTATTTTCATTTGAAAATCACATTTCATATTCAATGTAACACTATCTTAGAATGAATTCTAAAGAAAATACTTATAAGCAAAAATACACCTTCCAACATGGATAGGGAAAAGAACCACAGAATGGCATGCTGAGTATAAGTATGTTATTGACCAAAAAAATAAATAAAAAGGGACCCATCAACTTCTTTTTCTGGGAGGAATTTTGATTGTGAATACTAATCTTTTGGGGGTAGGGTTTCCTCTGTGCTCATAGTAGCCCAAAGAGTCAGAAGAATAATGACGGTCATGACATGCTTGCCCACAAAACCTTTCAGCCTAGTTTTCCCCTCTGACTGCCCTTTTCTGTCCCCTTTTTTGTCTTCCTCTGAACTATCAGTTAAAATGATATCGTTAAAATGAAAAACCTTTGTTGGCACATGCTTAAGTACTAAGTTACATATATCGTGGCTTTCAGTTCAAAAGGAAGAATGTGTGCTTCTGTTTGGTTGTTTAAACAGAAAAACTGGTAATGAATCAAAAAATTATGTTCTTGTACTTTTCTGGCTGCTGCTAAAATGCCCTCCAAAGGATTTCACTCATGTGGGGCCTTTAAAAAAAAGGACAATGACAAATTGAAGGAAGTGCAGAGGAACAAAAGTGATAAAATGTTTAGAAAACAAAGTTTGTCAGAGAAGGTGAACCTAACTAGATATATTCAGCCTGAAGGAAAAGAAGAAAACCTAAGGGACTCTTGAGAATGATCCAAAAATACACAATGAGATATACACTGGGACAGAAATCAATTATTCTCATTAACAAAAAGGACAGGTCTTGGGGTGACAGCCTTAAACTCAGCCAGGAATAAATGATGTGAGATTCAACATGAGAAAAGGCTTTGAAATTTTTTTTTCAAACCTGCTAGATGAGAAAAGCAGGCGGTAGGAGATATTAAAAACAGGTGTCAAGGGTTTCCACTGTGAAAACTTCTTTGAAAGAAACATTTAAGAGTGAGATGGAACATCTAGCCCAAATATAATACTTTATATATTAAATCAATCCTGCTATATGCAGTCACATAAATGTATGAGAAAGCATGTTAATATAAATTACAACTGTATTGGTGCCACAGGCTCTTCTGTATCTTGAAAATATAATATTGCAGTAATGGCTTTTGTCTGTACTATTTATCTGCCTGCATTCATAGGCATAATTTGCCATCATTTTGATATTTCTTTGTCCAGCCAAGGTAGAATTTCTCAATAATCCTGCTTATGTGTAGAATATAGATACTGAATATTAGTTACAAGGGGATATGATAGCTACTTTAAAGTTTCAGGAAAAAAAAAACGCCGAATTTTTTTCTAGAAAGCAACTTAAAAGCTGACTCTTGTTCACACATCTCCATTTTATTTTTATTCCATTTCCTGGCTGTTCATTCACCTTTTTTCATAATACAGAAGCAAATATGAACTAGAAACCTTAGGGTAATTTGAATTTTATCTTAATTAACAAACACATTGACTTTATAAGTGTTTTCTTAGTAGAACTAGACAATTTAAATGAAACTATGAAATCCAGTGGTTCCAAAAGAGCCCTTATTTAGGTTCTGTGGTTAGCTCTGTGTTAGAGATCAAAGTCCTGCTTCCCACCTAATCCTACAAAGGAAATTCATTGTGACCCACAGCAGAATAGACCCACATCTATTCCAAGTGAGTGTTAATTGAGGAATCATAGACTGTGATCCCTAACTTCACACAGCACGCCTGAAAGTCACTAATTATTCTCTTCTTTGATAATTTCCTAAAAGGTTTAGAATAATTAATGTGCTTAAAAAAAAAATAGAAGGTCCAGTTCATGGGATGAAATGTATTTGGAGAATATCTGTTGGTAATACGTGAAATACATGATCATGTTTTTATTTTTTTATTATGGGTGGCCAACATTTAGTATTTTGAGGATTACATAATGGATGCTCATTATACAAATCCTGTATTGGGCTTAGCCTGCCCAGAAAGAGCATCTGGCATGAAGGCTGAGAAAACAAACTTATGCATGATTAGAGGATTCGGAACTCTGAACTCTACCCTTTCTATTGCATCATTAGGAAAAGCCCTGCTGATCTTAAGCATTTAAAATTATCTGTAAGTTTAACTCTTAAAGATCTTGAATGTGTTTTCTTCAAAACAAGAGTCAGGCAATAACTGTTTTATTGACTGTTGAATTAGTTTAAAGTCACGATGTACTATTTTCCACAAAAGAGAATGGAATATTAGTGCTCGGCAACAGCCCCAGCAAGGACACTGTTTGCAGAGCAATAGGCTTACGTTAGAAAATGAGTGATCTCATAGTGAGGGACGAAATATTGATTTCTAATAGTCAAAGCACTGAGAATAACTGTAGTGCCTAGGACGTGGGATAAGGAAAGCATATGGAGAGAAGAGGAAACACTTTATTTGTAGATCAGTCCATACTTGCAGATTTCAGTACATAGTATCAATGCTCGTTAATTAAAACAGTGTTAGGAAGCCAAGGTGGCTGGACAGTGATCTAAAGTTGTCTCTTTTCTAATGCCATCTACCAAAAGCCAATATAAAATTTCTCAAAGCTGCCAGTGGCGCTCTAATCAGTAAATCCAGTGACTTTTCCTCTGCTACTTATTTGTTCATACTAGACCTGTGGCACCTTTTTTCAAAGGCCCTCTTCCTTTGGCATTGATGGCTGTTAAGTATCCTTATTCTTATGAAAACTCACTGCTCATTACTCTGTTTCTATTAGCCCTTTCCACCCCAACGTCCTCTTGTAGCACTATTGTGATAGCCCCGAAGCAGATCCTGCTCTTTCGTATTGCCTTTACCATAGACCAGACTATCAAGGGTCACTGCTGTGCTCACAGAGATTCAATGGCCTCCCCATAAGGGCTCAGGATTCACATTCCAAGTCCTCCACAATCAACTTTATCTAGCCAAACTAGTCAGTATTGCCTGTTCATATATTCATTCCTGGATTTATTGTAAGCTAGATTCTCTCAAATTTTACCAGTATCCTACCAAATAATTTACTTATTATTGTTCTTATAAGCAGCCACAAAGGAATTGGGATAGTCGAACAGAGTAATAACCACACAATAAAACAAAAGAGTTTTAAATTTTAAAAATCTGGGTTGGTTTTTATCTTCTTCCTTTTGTTTTAATACCGTAAGAGTTCATCAATAAAGAAAATTGAAAAACCCAAGTTTTTTATAGGAAAAAAAGTTTAAATATTATATTTTTATGTACCTAAAACATAGAGTGGTTTCATGTATAACTTGACTCCAAAATTTGATTTCTTGAAACAAAATACTTATTTCTGGTGAGACAGAAGTAGAAGCTAAAAGTAGCATTTATCCTACCTACATTTTAGAATTAATATGTTAATTTGTTTTGGGAATCAAATATCATCTCTTAAGTCAAAGTAAAGGAAATTGTTATGATTACAGGGATTTTTTTTTTTTTTTTGTCTTTTTTGTCTTTTTCCATGTCCAGCAACGGATCGCAACCCTCAGTGTTGCCCCCGTACTGGACTGGGGACCGGCAACGGGATTGCAACCCTCGGTGCTGCTCCCGCGCCTCGCTCAGCCAGTGAGCGGGATCCGGTCTGTATGTGGGATCCGAACCCTCGGGCGGGAGCGCCGCCGCACTTCCCAAGCGGCACACTATCCAGTGCACCACCGGGCCGGCCCATTACAGGGATTTTTTTAAACATTTACTTGTCATTACAGTTTTGTCTTTCCCTACAGACTATCCCTTTAAACATCTTAAACATTGCAATAAGATGTTAGTGTAATTAGGTTGGCTAATAAAAATTGTGATTCTGAAGTTTCTCAATTAATGCCTCAGGATTTTATAAGAAATATGTTAATGAAAATTTCTTTTTTTCCCGACTCTAGTCTCTGCAATTTTTCTAGGGCTGTGTCACTGGCCACTTTCTCCTTTCTTTCTGTCCAGTCTCTGAGTGACCATCTTCATAATTATAACTTTATTTGTCACATGTGTGCTGTTATTTTCTACCCAGATAGCCTTCCTGTGCATGGGACCTACATATATAGACACCTATGAGTATATGGCAACATATATGGCAGACTGATTTCTGATATTCTGAAAATAGCAAGGGCTTTGGCGTTAGCAAGATGTTGGTTTGGTTCTATCAGTTCTCATCTGGGTGACTTTGAACAGGTTAATTGATCTCATTAATCCTTATCTTCCTCATATTTAAAATGAAGATATTGATTCTTACCTAAATATGGTTGTATAACATAACACATGCAAAATGGCAAACAGAGAATCTGATGGGCAGTAGGTAATTAGTAAGTGACAGCGATTGTTATTATAACTTTATTCTTTATGGCATGTAATGGGCCCAGAATATGGAGAGAAAGTAATAGTCTATTTGAAGTGTACCCCCCCCCCAAAAAAATACTGACTTTCCTCCACTGCTTCTACAAACTGATTCCAGTCTAATTGATTGGTGTAAATCGGGGTTCTCACACAGGGTAGTTCACCAGAATGTGGGACACTTGGAAATGTGGAGCTAAAGAATGCATTTCTCATTGCCACAAGGACTGGGGAATGTGTGCTACTAGCATTTAGTGGAAGCAGTCTGGGTGTGGCACAGGCATTTTTAAATGTCCTACAATGAACAGATAATTCCGCCAACAAAGAACTTTCCTGTTCAGGATGCCAGTAGCACCCCCAATGAGAGAATCCCACAAAGTCTTACTCCTTGGCTATGGCTTGTTAGTGTGAGGGCCCAGAAAATTAAGAGTCGCTTTTAAGATCTCCCTCCAAGTATGGGCCTGCATCAAGATCCATTGAACTTAGTGCTTATCTCAGTTTCTTAGGCCTTCTCCAGACCTGAGACTCATTAACCAAGTATCTGAAAGACTCTATGGAAGAAGGTGATAAGCTTGCTCCTCTAAGGAGCAGACTAAGGAAATGAATTCCTACTGGGTTAAGAGGGATTTAGGTCAGCTCTACAAAGAATGATTTGATTATGAATGTTGTCAAAACTCAGGCATAGGTTACAAGTGAAAGCATTTAAATCTCCTTCAGAGAGTATTAAGAACAGGATTACCCCTCATATTGGAAATGTGAAGTATATAATCCTGTCTAGAAGCAGAAAGTGGTTAAAAAGGTGGTCTCCAGTGGCTCCTTCTAGTTTTGATATATAAACTCTAAAGGGCCAGATAGCATTTTGGAAGAAATATCCTTTCCCTCTGGCTTCTCTCTTTTTATGGCTCCCTATCTTCCATTTTTATAAGCCCCAGACCTAAGAGAATTCACATAGCTCTTGATGGTGACCACACTTACTATATACTTCCCCTAAAGAACCCTAGCATTCAATTAGTGAGAAAGAATATAATGGTAACTCATTGCACTCCATTTCAGTGTATGCTGTATATACCCAAATAATATCACAGAAGATTATGTATACATAGAAGATTATGTGCATAAACATTAATTCATGTGAATGATTCCTGGTCTATTTTTCTGAATTGAAAGGCCCTGAAGAATTGCAAGCATCTCATTATTTTTCAGGTGGTGTGGCACAATCATCAAGAGAGAACTGTGATACTTTATGGCTAGTAAAAGCAATCAAATATACATCTCCAGTTGTTTTATTTTATGTCTCTATTTGTGTAAATGTAAGGGAAAGATGGATAAAAAGAAAATTGCAAATCCGCTATTTGCTTTTGATTTGGTTTTCTTAATGTCTCATCACCACTTTGACTGATTTTCTCACTGGCTGCTTCACTAAACTGACCATGCTGACTTTTGAGTTTGCTTGGTTGATTGTTTCTGGGGTAGACAACACATTTAGAGAACTGACACATCTTGGCCCTGATCCATGGCCCAACTTCTCTATGGTTTTATTAAAATGAAGGCACCTTATCTCTGATGAGTTTCCCTTCATTGGTATTCCTTCTTAGATTTTAATGGTTCCAGTACACTGCTTCCGACTGCTGTGTGTACTTCCAACTGCCTGCATTTTATAAGTGTAAATTGAAGAATAGTATTTTCTGTTTTGAAATCATTTGCCGTTCACTTCATCCGAATGACCTTTTCATTATAAATACTTCATGTTTTTGAAAGGACCTCTCTTTGTGGTCCTTTCAAACTTTGTAAAAAGTGTGTAAACAATTACAGTACAATAGAGTAAGTGTTATAATATTAATATGTAAAAAGTGAGTTAAGAATACAGAGGTAGGGACTCTTGACTCTCCCACGGAAGGGGAAGGAACAAAGAAGAGTCCAGAAGGAAGAATGCACAATGGAGGTGGCATCTAAACTGAAACCTGAAAAGTAGAATTTCATAGAATTTTATGGGTGAGAGCCAAGTAGACACACTTAAATACTCACATTAGTCTAAACATTTTCTTCATTTAATAGTTAAGCAGGAATGAATGAATGAAATGGTGTTATTGAATGTAAATACTTTAGCTTGAACATTTAGCAGTTATATCATTAGATCACAGAAAATCCTCACGGAGTATTTATTTTGGTGAGAAGGGAAGAGACCTTTTTGAAATTGGAATAAAGTTACTCTCTTTTTTATTTCTTGCAGTTTTCTCTATATTTCAGGATGATAAATTCTAAAACATAAAAGAGATAACTCAAATTTCCCAGCCATTTTATAGTCATTTTTGCAACATGCTTAAAATCCATGCAATATGTCCACATAAAACTATAATTATTGAAACTGTTCTGTGAGTGGTAGGACTTTACATTGAAAAGGATTTTGGCATCTCATCACTCGACAAATTAATAGAAAAAAATCAAGTATCCACTACATGCAGTCATGGTCTAGGTACTGAAAAAGATAGGTTAGTTTAGGAGATTTTATATGCACACCTACACACACACACACATACACACACACACAAATGTATTTCAAAAAGTTCATGGAAATATTTGTATTATCTTTTAATTATATTTTCCCACAAACTTTTGAAGTACCCTCATATATATATATATATATATATAAGTACCCTCACATATACAGAAAGATAGATAAATGAATACAATATAAAAGAATCTTAAAGGAATACAGCCCTAACCTAACCTAATTATGCTAATCATTGCCCTTTCCTCGTGGAATTTATAATTTACCTGGTTGTATTAGGTACAGACAACATGAAGAAATTACTAAAAGGTCAAGGCAATGAAGAATAGATGCCACATGAATTGGGTAACCATGTAATTTATTCAAACCACCACATTTTGGAAAAGGAGGAGGTTTTATTAGTAATCAGCTCAGGGCCACAGGAATAAACCACGACTGTCTTGGGAAAAACCTCACCACCCTCCAAATGAGTATAGGTCCTCTACAAATGAGAGATACAAATAATAAAAACTCTTGGAACAAAAAGAAAGATCACTTTGAATGAAGACCGGGCAATATGTTGACTAGTTAAAAGTTGAAGAGGCCTTTTAATGCATGGGTGGGATCATAAGCAAAAACATTGGGGGCAGGAATAGTCTGGAAAAATAGAGATTATTTCAAGAAGAACAGAGTGATAGGCAATATAAAATGCTACAGTGAGATTTTTAAAAATAAATAAGGAAAGATGAGATCTATGAAAACGTGTTAGATTTAAAAATTAAGTAGCCGTGCCCAAATTAGCTTTCTGCTATGCTATTCTCTTAGTCCAACTGTCCAGTTAAAAGCTCTCTCACTCTGCCCATTACTGCCCTCCCAAGCTCCATTAGACTGGCTCCAGTTTTCCAGTACCTGAACGTGAATATGACTTTTCCCTTTGCTCCTTTCTTGGAAGTTCCCCATGTTCCCCAGGCCTACCCAGGACAAGAACTGACTTTAGTTCTGTCTTTGACATTTGTGCCCTGACATCATAGATCAGCACTGCTTCATAACCCTCTGCCAGCTCCCCAGACTCAGTACCAGGCAGAGTACTAGGTCCTCTGCTCAACTGCCAGAGTTGATCAGTGTTAATGTTGAGCAACTCATATAACATCTCTGGGTGCCATTTATGTCATTCACAAAATTAGAGGATTGGACTAAATAATGTCATAAATGCCAAAACTTTCCAATTTCCCAATAGAAAAGTCCCCGGTAAATCCATAATAATTTCTATGAAAAGATTCCTAACTCAGAAGAAATTGTGTGAGGTTGTATATGATAACTACCAAGTACAGTCTTGCTTATAATGCTTTGGACATAATAATTGGTTGGTAAATGCTTGCTTCATTCATGAAAGGGCCAAACTACTCATAACTATGTGCCTAACTCATTTAAATTAACTATATTAAATACTGTGCTTATTAAATTATATCTTTTTCTTCATTGAAAAGTAAAAAAGGATAAATATCCACTTTGGTATATGTCATTTAAAATTCATTTGTAAATGTAAATTGTATATGTTACTATAAAATAGAGATAGTCATTCATACATTTTATGTTATATATAAAGCTTTTATATAAAAGTATAACTAATATATACTAATGTATGAAGAGACATAGAAGAGCCAGATCAATACAACTATAAATAATAACACACAGAGAATAACAAAATAGTATGACTTTGATATTATTATTATTATGCTACAAATATGATTTATTTAGGGTCACGATCAAAGTAGGCATTAAATAATGGGGGGTAGGGGGTAGAGTAAGAGAATATTTCTCCCTAGAGCTCAGCCCATATTTTGCTGTCTATCTACTACTCTTTTTTTAAAAAAAGGGGGGGATGAAAATGAGGGAGAAGAGTGAAGAAGAGAAAGAGTAATGGGAAGTTAAAGGAAAATTTGAGAAAATTTATCTAAACTGAATTTTGTTGACTCAAACCAGGGAAATTATATTAAAGTATCTGGCACAAAAATCTATCATGCTTTTTTGTCCGCTACCCTTGAGTACTACACGGAGCATAAAATTTTCAACCAAGAGAATGTTTTATTTGTTCAGTAAGAAAATGCCCCAATGTACTTGCAAGAAGGCATCTATTAAATATGTGTTCATTATTTAGGGTGATTATTATTATACCAAAAAAGCTGACTAACACGAAATCAAAATTCATTGACACTAGCATTAATATAATATCCATGTTCATCACAGACTACATTTCTCTAAAGATACTATTCCTCGTTCATATTGTGATATCCGTGCCTTGTAAAAAAAAATGTACCAGTCAAATACTGTGTGTTAAACTCAACTGTGACACTGGATTGGGCTGAAATAATCTCTGATTTTCTCTTTAAATCTTGCTACTTTAGCATCTAGCAACAGTGGCCACACACATACATCCTTTAAAAAATAAAAGACCATCTGAGAGAATAATTAATTTTGCAAGTTGACTTCTCCAATAAAACAGTTCTTCAAGGTGTAAAAAGTAATTCCTGGAGTGTGTGGAATAACAAGCAGTCAAAAATATGAGGTGGCTTTTTAATTTAGAAAAGGCCTGAATCACCAAGAAAGTAGTGTGAGAATCTAAACTTTATTTGTTCTCATCTTAAGTCTGTTTTTTTTTTTCTTTTCCTTATTCTCCTTTTATCCCTTCTTGCTTTAACAGAAGCAGCATATTATGTGTTCATTTAGCTTTATGTTTGCTTAAATGTGTTTCTATAATGGCATTATATCTTTTGGGACCATAGAATCATTGGGAGGAGAAATTACCCCATTCTTTATAATGGAATTTTGTGTGAATATTTTTGTTCTATTGCATACACTTCTTATTACCGAATACATGGCATTGATATTGATATTGTCCTTGCCCATAACTAGCAGGTCACTGGTGACTTAGAATGAGTGAAAACAATATCTTTATAACTTCTAACTGGTGTTCTAAAATACATCATATTCTTGATTCATAAGGAACAAATGTGGTCTGTAAAAGGTGGGTGACTTTTGGGTGAATTCCGTAATCCTGTCCTTGGGTATGCTGTTCACACACTCTGTGCCTCTAATTAAACTTCATTTCCATTTGGAAAACAAGAATGATGATGGTTGTAGAAGCAAAGTTTTTTACAACCTACTGGCTCATGATTTATTACTTGCCCTGCATGTCTAGTGCCTTACAATTCATAAACGGATCTCACACGTATTACCTCATTTGCAGGGAGGCAATGTAGGTATTCTTAGGTAAGATTCAGATTCAATGTCTTATGTATAGTTGTAACAAAACAGAGTCAGGAGCAAAGCCGGACTCTGAGTTCTTCTTGATGCAATAAACATATTTATCAGTAACAGTCCAAGCAAGTAGCCTTTCTTCTCTCCCCGCTTCCAGTCCTCTTTTTCCCTCTAACTTCCTGCACTGGCTTTCACTTGCTGTCACTTTCTTACTCCTCTTTTTTTTTTTTTTTTTTACTGTGTAGAATCACACATCCCAGAGATCACTGGAGTCCTTCTCATGGACTTAAAATCGGATCACTTAAATAGATAAATTTTGGTTAAAGGAAATAGTTATAAAAATAAAGGTTGTGTCTTTGGTTCTTTGGGGTAACCTCCAGAATTACTGAATGTAACTAGTAAGTCATATATACTTACTGATAGCCATCTAAAGTTTTAAGGATTTTTGACCCAGACTTGGAAACTTCTGAAAATAAGTTAATACAAGACATAAGACAATAATGTGTCAGTTTAACCTGATTGAAGAGAGCAAACTTTGTCCTAATTTTTTCCTTCTTTATTCAAATTTTGTAAATGTTTGCTTTCTCTTCTTAAGAGCTATTCATATTTCAGGTACATGCCAAATCACTTACTTTATTCCTCCAAACTTTCCTATGTATATATTCAAAATATAATTCTAAATAGTTGTGTCAGTCCAGTTTCTTCAGTCTTAAACTTAGAAAATTACATTGCATAAATTCTAATAACTATCCATGATGTTTGTAAAATTTGTTCCCTTGGGCCTTAGCATCAAGTAGTTGCATGTAATCTCTTGATTTTGTCAATTTGTAGTTTGTTTATTGAATAATTCAATTAGTCAATTAATTATATTGGAGGGTTGCAACTTTACTATCCCAGAGTCATAAATTGCAAAGATGAAACAAGAGATTTTTTTATTTACATTGATTAAAAAATTATAAGGTGAATAAAATTTTTTTAAGTATCCATTATATAACATACCCAATATAATCCTTAAAAATGTAGAATGGATGCAGTCACTATTTTTTTAGCTGCCTGATTTGAAATGTTTGGTTTTGAAGCATTAATTTGGGAAAACCTGGAGCCTAACACTTAGCTAGTAGTTCACACTTAATAAGCATGCCATAAATATTTGCTCTTGCTCTTTATTATTTGAAATTGCTTTCACCTAGAGAAAACCTTGTTCTTTTCTGATTTAGAATCAGTCTACTTGATGCCAAAATAGTCAATTAACTAAACATTCTGCCGCACTACCATGTATAATAAAAATGCTTTGCTGTTTGAATGTTTTTTCCACTTATTTCCAGTTGAATTGACACTATGCAAAAAAGCCTCTCTCCTTAATAATTTTCAACTTACAAATTTTCATTGATATATAAAAGGTACACAACAGAACAAAAGGACACTGACTGACCAACATTAACAGTGTCCTACATGGTCATGATTGGCTATTTTAATTTAAGCCAATAGGCCATTTCTTAGTGTCTCCCATATATTGTGTTTATGCTTGATTTAAGTTGTTTTACAAAAATTATTAACCACATCTTGTCCAATAAGAACAAAATGATGAGCACATTGAAAGTATTGGTGAAAACATTTATGCAATTCTGGTAGAAAATGAAAGTAGCAATTTAAAAATGACTGTGATGGTTAATTTTATGTGTCAACTTGATTGATCTATGGGGTGCCCAGATAGTTGGTCAAACATTATTTTGATTGTTTCTGTAAGGGTGTTTTTGGGTGAGATTAACATTTGAGTCAGTAGACTAAGTCAAGCAGATTGTCCTCCCTGATGTGAGTGGGCCTCATCCAATCAATTGAAGGTCTGAATAAAAAAAAAAAAAGACTGATGTTCCTGTGAATAAGAGGAAAACTCCTCTTGCCTGATTACTTTGAGCTGGGATATTGGTCTTTTCTGGCCTTTGGACTTGAATTGAAACATCATCTGTGCTTGGGTCTGGAGCCTGGTGGTTTTCAGTCTAAAACTTACAACATTGCATCTCCTCATTCTTAGGCCTTCAGACTTGGAACAGAGCAACATATTAGCTCTCCTAGATCTCCAGCTTGCTGACTGCAGATCTTGGGACTTCTCAACCCCTACAATCGTGTGAGCCAATATATATCCTATTGGTTCTTTCTCTGGAGAACCATAACTAATACAATAAACAAGTGTTTTAAAAACTTTAAATATACTTAATGAGATGAGTCACTCACAAATTGTAAAGACTCTGAAGGACCAAAAAAAGAAACACACAACATGTAAAATTTGCACTGTATGTAATTTATGGTGATCAGTAAGTGGTTAAGCAAATTTATTGGTAAAAGTTAAAAAGAAACGTTTTTGAAGATGTATACTGACAATAGGTGTTCAGTACTGTAGTTGTAATTCAGAAGAATCCTGAATATTTATACTAAACTTTCAAAGCTGAGCATGATAAAAGTTAATGACGAAAGTTTGTTGCAAAATTTCAGCTGTCTCCAGAGATTCTGGTTTTGTTAGACTGTCAGAACTTTGAGACAATGGTGAGAAGTCAGAGAGTGGTCTGCAAATTTTAGCATGATCCAGAATCACCTGAAGGACTTATTAAAGTTCAGTTTGTTGAGCCCCAACCCAGAGTGTATGATTTAGTATCCCTGGGGCGTGGCCCAAGATTTTGCATGTTTTATAAATTACCAGATGAAACTGATGTTCCTAGCCTATGAGAACTACACTTTGAGAACTACTATTCAATCTAAGGTGTTTCCTAAAACAATTGTGATCACCAACCATGGCTATTACACATCTCCACAGGTTTCATTCAGATAGTCTTGGAAAAGATCCTTGATCCCTTTGTTGAATGAGTATCAACAAAAAGAAGATCATGCCTTTTCCTGCTTCTTGCCTTCTTTGAAGGACCTTCGAACATTTAAAGATCTGAAAGAACAATGGACATTTCTATACAGTGAAAAGGCGTTTGAAAACTGCAAGCTTAAATTTACCTCTTTACTCACTGTGCACTTAAAAATGATTAGTATTATGAATCACTTTTTGGGAGCAAAGAGGCTGCTTTTTATGCACAGCTGCAATTTAGCTTTCCAATTAATGTCTCTGCATACGAATATAAAGGTTAAACATGACATCTTCATTTTTATATTTCCTAGAGATACTTCTAAATGTGTAGCTTTGCAATTTGATTTTAAATAATCACAGACTTGGTAAATAAAATGTGATGACCCTCCCTACATATAGGTTTTAAAGAGGGTATTTAGAGTCTGAAAACAATAAACATCAGATGGTTTTAACTTGGTTTACATTTCCTAAAGAATTCTTTTTTTTATGCACTGCCAAATAATTACAGTTAACTTTCATTTCCTTGGGAATTGATCATCTAGTTTGAGGGTACTTCTATTTTGTGTTTCCTGCTTTACCCTCTGGCAGGCTCCAAAAAAAGAAGCAAAGCTCACATCAACCAATTTTGCTGCAAGTAACAGGTTTGTTTAAATGAGAAGTAGAAATTGTTTTTTGAAATAAAATTTGGGTCATGTCCGTGAATTTCAGTCACACATGCTATCTCTGCTTTCCTCTACCATAGAAAATTGAGTTAACTGTAATTATTTTGCATGGTATACATTTAAAATTTTTTCCTGTTGCTCTGAGACACATAATGTCTCCTTATGGGGAGGGGAAAAAGCCAAGTTATTGGCTATTTTCAAAGAAAAGAGACATAATTAAATAATATTGTTTAAGCCTGTGAGGGAAGCAAAGCTTAGATAGACAAGTGCAGTGCAGTTTTCTGGAGATGGAAATTTGAGGGACAACATTATAAGCAAATTTGGAAGTTATTATAACAGAAAGCAAATTAATCAAATGCATTAGGATGATATAGGTGATTAGATTTGATAATCTGCCTCTAAAAATTATGTCTTTTTTTCTTGTGATGTATCCTAAATGGAATTAGGATCAATTGATCAACATTAACATTTATTAGAAATTGCTGGTATCATAGAGTTCAAAAAGAAAGCATCTTCAGGTTGGCTTTGGCTTCATCCATTCTGTGCTATCTAAAATAGTTGAATACATATATGGAACCCCACTGTCCTATGTAAGCATTTGATGAAGTGTTTAATGATGGGTTAGAATGTTCACAGACTTATTGCTGTTTAATAAGTCTTCTATTGAAAAGTTAGACAACAGATGAAGAGCAATATGATTACTTTTTTTTTTTTTTTTTACTTTTCAGATTTACATTAAGGATCCATGTTTGTCCTTTAAGTATGTTGTGGTTTAAAATACAGTCTCCATGGTCTTTAAGAGTATTCACTATGTATAGGAGATCTTTCTGATAATTCATATTCCATGAAGAATGGCAATCAGGGCTCTAAGAAAACTGATATTGATAGAAAGAGCAATAGACTAAGAATTTGTAAAGTTGCAGTATACAAAATCAACATCCTAATACTCATAGCGTTTTTTCACTCCAACAACAAACTAGCACAAAAAGAAATCAAGAAAGCATGCCCATTTACAATAGTCACCAAAAATAAAATACCTAGGAATCAATTTCACCAAGGAGGTAAAAGATCCCTATGAGAACTACAAATCACTGCTGAAAGAAATTAAGGAGGACACAAAAGATGGAAAGACATTCCATGCTCTTGGATTGGAAGGATCAACATTGTGAAAATGTCTATACTGCCCAAAGCAATCTACAGATTCAATGCAGTCCCCATAAAAATAACAATGACATTTTTCACAGAATTAGAAAACACAATCCTGACAGTCATATGGATCAACAAAATATCCCAAATAACCAAAGCAATCCTGAGCAAAATAATAATAATAATAAAACCAGAGGCATTACACTACCTAACTTCAAATTATACTACAAAGCTATAGTAACCAAAGAAGCATGGTACTGGCATAAAAACAGACACTCAGACCAATGGAACAGCATAGTGAACCCAGAAATCAACCTACATACTTGCAGCCAACTGATCTTTGACAAAGCCACCAAGAACACACATTGGGGAAAAGACTGTCCCTTCAATAAATGGTGCTGGGAAAACTGGACATCCATATGCAGAAGAATGAAACTAGACGTGTACCTCTCATCATATGCCAAAATCAACTAAAAAGGATTAAGGGCTTAAATATAAGTCTTGAAACTATAAAACTCCTAAAAGACAACATAGGAGAAACACTTCAGGAAGTAGGACTAGGCAAAGACTTTATGAAGAAGACTCCAAAAGCACAGGCAACAAAAGAAAACATAAACAGATGGGATTATACCAAACTAAAAAGCTTCTGCACAGCAAAAGAAACAATTAATAGAGCTAAAAAACAACCTATAGAATGGGAGAAAATATTTGCAAACTCTGCATCTGACAAGAGATTAATATCCAGAATATACAAGGAACACAAACAACTTAGAAAAAAAACAAGTAACCCTATTAAAAAATGGACAGAGGAGTTGAATAGGCATTTCTCAAAGGAAGATATACAAATGGGCAACAGACCCATGAAAAAATGCTCAACATCACTAAGCATCAGGGAAACACAAATCAAAACCACACTGAGATATCATCTCACCCTATTTAGACCATCTATTATCAAAAAGACAGAGAACAGCAAATGCTGGTGAGGACGTGGAGAAAGGGAACCTTCCTACACCGTTGGTGGGACTGTAAATTAGTGCAGCCATTATGGAAAGCAGTAAGGAGGTTCCTCAAACAACTACAGATAGAACTACCATATGATCCAGCAGTCCTAGTGCTAAGTATATACCCAAAGGAACAGAAGTCATCATGTTGAAGGGATACCTGCACTCCCATGTTTATTGCACCTCTACTTACAATAGCCAAGAGTTGGAACCAGCCTAAATGTCCATCAATGGATGACTGGATAAGGAAAATGTGGTATATATACTCAATGGGATACTACTCTGCCATAAAAAAGAATGAAATTCTGCCATTCACAGCAACATGGATGAACTTAGGGAAAATTATGTTAAGTGAAATAAGCCAGGCACAGGAAAACAAATACTTGCATGCCATCACTCATAAGTGAGAGCTTTAAAAAAATAAATAAAAAATAAAAATAAATAAAAGAAAAAAAGAGAAAACCACAATAGTATGTAGAACTTTCAAAAAGATATAACAGAACTGAGGTTATCAGAGGTGGGAAATGGGGAGGACGGGGAGTTAGCAAGAAATTGCTAAATAGAACAAAAAAATGATTACATTGCATAATGTTGAATATACTAGTTATCCTGATTTGAGCATCACGTGCTGCACACGGGCATTGATATTGAATGTGGTAACCTATGGATATGTACAATCAATTATGTTTCAATTTTAAAAAAAAGAATCTGAAGACCTCACTTCTAGTCATGACACAGTTACTAGAAGGATGACCTAAGCAAGCATTCAATACTTCTGAATCTGTTTCTTCCTTTGAAAAACAGAGAAAAATAGAGATAATAGTATTTTTCCTGGCCACAACATAGCATTACAGTAAGAATCAAATTAGATATTATTCATTAAAGTCTAAAAATTGTTCTGTCACACTTTGGATGGCCCTGTAAGACTACCAGGCAGCATCCAGTCAAGCTTCTATGTAGATATCAGCTGAATAGCTCTTGCCAATGTTCCGCTGGTTGTGAGACCCTACTAAGTTTGTTCCTGCATTGACAACGATATAAAGGCTAGATTTTGAACTGGGTCCATCTATCCGAAATTTGTTCTGTACAATTCTTGAAGATGTACTTTGTCAGATCTCAAGAGAAAACAACAGCAGCAGCAGCAAGGCCCACAAATAAGCCTATTTGAAACAAATATGTTTGAATACACAATTAACTTAGGCACATGTGTAACTGAATTAAATATTTATTATACAGATCTAGTCTTACTTAAGTATATTTCTCCCTCACTAAGAGATTTGTTTCTCTCTTTTTTAAAATCTTTTTTATTTGTCCTATCCTCATGTCTAGATTGCTAAAATACGGCTGACATCACAAGTTGTATGGGACTAGAACAGTCTTAAGAGTTTTAGAATCCTCTAGCTCTCTCCAACAAAACACACTTGGAAGCTTTGAAGTTCCAAACAGGTGTATTATGTTATTATTTCTAGACTTATGATAGACAGCAAAAATTACATAACGTTTTGGTTCTTCACCCCACTGTGTATCATCAGCTAACTTTTAGTTTTCACTCAAAAACTGGCCTCACTCAAATACTTTTCCTAACCATCCTAACAGGATTTACTCTCCCTGTTATGTGTGCCTTATTCCACTGAGCTCACCATCACCCTATGCTATATCTGCCTGGTTAATTGTCAGTATTTCTCACTAAATTGTAAGCTCCATGAAGATATGGACCATGTCTTTCAGATTCATTATTATATCCCCAGCATTTAGAGAACTGTCTGGCATATAATAGTTGCTCAATAAATATCAGTCAAATGAATGAATGAATATATGAATTAGTATGATAGTATATGATTCTTTCCATGTGCTTTGGTATTTGACCCCAGACATGTGGTTTCTTTTTTTCTCTTCTACTAATTTACTGATATGATTGTTCTAAGGCTACTCAAATTCTCAAGTAGATTTAACATTTGTTTTCAAGAGCCACTACATTCTTCATAGTAGCCAAACATCATAATTTTCAAGTGATACTTAAACTCGAAACCAACCTACCATTAGCTGTCCAGAAGGTTGGAAAAGAACTAAAAGACTTGTACTGCTTCTGACTCCCTTCCCTAAGCAGATCATCAACGTCCAATTTACAACCAGGAAAAAGCATGATGTGTGTTAACAGAGTTTTTACTGCTTCTCCGTCCTCTGCCCCACCTACGCTCTTTCCCTGCTTTGCTACATTTGACTTCTTTCCCATTTCTGGACTTTGTTACTCACGGTTAAAGAGTAATTATCCCACCTATGTATAACAGCTGAATGGTTATTTGTGACACATTTCAAATAATGTTTTTACTTTGCATATGAAAATTGGTTTTTCAATTAAGCTTTTTCATACAGCTTTTGGAAAAGTAATTTCATACTGTGCATCAAGAGACTTAAAATTATTTATAATCAATAATTTCACTTCTAGAAATTTAAGGAAATAATCAGAAATTTGGACAAAAATTTTACCCTTTTTCATGGCAATACTGTTTATAAGAACCAAAAAACTTATTACACAAAAATGTACATTAAGAGACAAATGATTAAGTAAAGTAGGATATATTAGTAATATGCAGTGATCGGAATCATACTTATGAAGAGATATTATGCCTCAGAGGAATTCACATAGGGTTTAATCATATCTAAATATCAAATTATATTCATAGAACAAAATATGGAAGAATGAATCATGGGTGATCATTTTACTTTTAGTATTTTTTTCTATGAGAATGTAGTATTCTTGAAATCATTAAAGTTAATTTAAATAAAAATGCCTTAAGATTCAAACATAGCTTAACTCAATATACCTGCTCTTTTGTTAGAACATGCTGGTTTAATTTTTATGTTGTTGTTTTTACTTAGGCATGTATTGATAATTGTTAGAAAGAGTAGGATAGAAGAAAGGAAAACTGCTAACATGTCCCACCTTATTTTTTTTTTTGAGGAAAATGTATAAATTAAAGCACTAATATTAACAATACAGAGTTAAAAAAAGGTGCATATTATCATTTCAAGATGATTAAAAATGGTAACAAACCCATTCCCAAGATTTATCCCACAGGAATTATTCAAAAGTAGAAAAAATATGAGTTCATAAAGCTATTTATTTAGAATTATCTATGAAAGCTCTTTAAATTATAAATGAGTATCTAGAAAGATTGATTCATACTCAATGATAACGACAGTTATGACTACTAACAATATGGAGAATGCTTCCATTATAATGTTAATTTAAAAACTTCAGTTCTCCAATGTGTATACACCAGTGTGTATTGCACTTCTGTGAAATATACGAAGTTACTTAAAAAGGTCCATGTAAAGATTCATATGATCTTTCAATTCTATTTTTCCACAAACAGTGGGTAAAATCAAAAAGAAATGCTGGAAATTTAAGCTTTCATTAAATAAAATTAAATGTTAGTGCCTTATACTAGCTGTTGGTAACTATTGGTGAAGAGAGAAAAAAAGGATGTCTGGGTGGTATGTGGATATGTGTGTATCAACATGTGGCCATACATGAATAATGAGTGTATAAGTGTCCCACCTCAATAACATATCAATATTCATAGTTTGTATGAGGTACAACGGATATAAATATTCGTAGTTTGTAATGAGGTACATGGATAGATAGACTTATTAACTAAACAAACATTCTTAGGTAGCCTTTGCATATTTTGTTTTCCACTTTCTATAGACTGAAAAAGTATGAAATATCAATTCCCTGAAATGCACTGTTCACCTCACAGTAGCACCCAAAAGGTAATTAATCACCTGGTGATTACAGCCATATCAGTTCCATGAAAATGTCAGAAAAATGTTGAAATGTATCTATCATGTGTGTTGTAAGTAGCTTTGCTGTGATAAACTTGTAGTCATTTTGCAGGAAAACTGAAGAATATCAGAAGAAATTTTGTAGTGTAATAACCATCAAAAGGGAAATTAGCCATGACACCTAGGAAGATTTAATTCAAGTGTACAGTACGTTCACTTACATAACTCTTGGAAACACCATTTTATGCATTAAGGATTTTTTTCCTATATTTAAAATACCCACTGATTCTAAGTTGGTAATAGTGTAAACTCTGTCCTTCCATTGAATCAGTTAACGCCCATCTGCTGACATCATAATTGTGTTAATTGTGTTAACCTGTTTAACAGTGACACCTCAATGAAGTAAAGCATCAGTTTTTCTTATGAAGTAGTTCGTGGTTGTATTAGTCCGTTTCTGTTGCTTATAACAAAATGCCTGGGACTAGGTAATTTGTATGAAAATGAAATTTATTGCTTACAGTTTGAGTCTGGGAAGTCCAGTGTCCAGGGAATATATCTGGTTAGGGTCTTCTAGGTGGTGGCTTTACAGCAATGCAGGGGTCTCGCATGGCAGAAAGTGGCGGAGCAGTGAGAGAGAGCGATACTCTCATGTGCTCTCCTTTTAAAGCCATTAGAAACATGCCCCTGACCACCATTATTAATCCCTTCACTACGCCATGGTCCTACAATCTAATCACCTCTTCAAGGCCCCACCTTTCTATTACCATGATAGGATTTCCCACTCACAACAGTTACAGTGGGAATTAAGCTTCTAATACGTGAACTTTGGGGGTCACAATTCAGTCAATCCAGTTATGTCTTAAAACCACGGTTCCAACTACTTAGCAAAAGACTCTGGCATTCTACAAAGCCAGGAAGAGTTGATACACACAAAAGCTTGGCATCAATCGAAGGTAGAAGAGGTAACCGTGGTAACCAACTGGAAGAAAATGGAAAGCGACTAAATGCTTTTATGTTTGTATGTTCAGAATGTGTGATAATTAAGTTCCATTCAAATTTGCGGTAATGCTTGATGGCTAAAGTTCTAGAACTAGGTGGCCAGAGTTTCTAATTCTGTACCTACTGTGTAACCTTGGCCAGTTCCCACTCTGTGTCTAGATTTCTAATCTGTAGGGTAGTTTGAGAATTAAATTACTTAGTGCCTGACTGGCACATGGTAGGGACTCAAAATGTCAGCATTTATTACTATTACGAGCCTTTACTGAGCACCTCTTAAAATTATTGTAAGTTTCTTGAAGGCGGATATAGTGCATTTGACATACTCTAAATCTGGCAATAAGATGATAATACACACTATACTGCAAAGTAAAATACACATATCCAGAAAAGGTAAAAAGAAGATTTGTAGATTAAAGAAGAATGATGATATTAATTTTTGGTAAAGTAGTATCAGGAAAGTCTTGATAAGATAGAATTTATAAGGATTTTAAAGAATTGCTAGTGTTTCAATTAATGGTAATTAAAATATATTAGGAAGAAGCAACATGGAAGAAGAAAGTGCAAAGTTCTTTGGAACATGCTGCTAGTAGTTTGACCGTAAAAGGAAAAGGTGATAGGAACAAAAAGGTGCAAGAGTCCATATTGTGGATGTGAATGCAAAGCTAATATCTCGCCCTGCCGAATTATGTCTATGAGCACCATGAATGTCATTCAAAAAAAAAAGTAATAAACATCCTGACATAGACAAACAAAACAAAAAAAGGAGGACTACTTTGTCTAGTTCTAATTCCCCAAATAAATAAAGCCTTAGGCCCTTTCCTTTAAGTTGGTAATTTCTTAAAGAAAAACCTTCATCTCAGAATTTTCTGTGATACTTAATGTCTGTAGACTTGAGGTGACCCCTGCAAATTGACTAATGCATGTTTTCTCACCCCAGAATAGCCTAACTATAACCTGGTTGCCTTGTGTTGTATCTTTTCTTTAACTACCTGCTATGTCTTTAATGCTGGAAGCCTAGTATAAAGTGTAGCATAGGCTCCTTGGAAATCATGGCATGTAAAAATACTTTGAAAAGTATTTTTGACTCATTCTGAGTCTTCCCTTGACTTTTGATAGGAAGCACATTATAAGGTGGCAGAAAAAACTGACAGCAGGACAATAAGCAGTTGAAGGTATAATTTTCAAGCAGGAGGCTACAGGTGAGGAATATTAATCTGACAGAGATAAAGATTAGATTATAATTTGGAAGAGTTAAGAGGCCAGTAGACCAGCTAAACAGCATCATAATGGTCCCACAATTGTGGGAACGGTGACAGTGCCCCCGAAGGCAGAAAGTGGGATGGAAAGACTCAAAGTTGAGAGGCAAGGAATCTACAAGACTTGGCAATGGACTAGATGTGAAGGGGAAAATGGTTAACACTCAAGCTCCAATTCTGAATGACTAGAAAATGGTCAGGCCATTGAAAACAGGCCAATTAAGAATTGCTGATTTCTGTAGGCAGTGCTATTAGTTAGGAACCTGATAAGTTTCATGAGTATCTGAGACATTTGTGCCAAGCTACCTAAAGATGTGGAACTTGGAAAATACCTGTATATCATCAATATGGTTTAAAGATACCTCCATAAAGGTGACACTAAAGGCAATAAAAGTAGATGACATTAGTGAAAAAAATAGGAATAGCAAGAAAAGAGGCGAGAAACAAGATTTATTTGACAGTATAATCTTGGGCAGATTACTTACCGGTGTCTCATTTTCCACTCCTGTAAAAAATGTGATACTTTCTTCACAAATAAAAATGAAACAATGTTTGTAAGAATAGTTGGTAAAGTGTAAGGTGCTTCACAGATGCCATTCTTATTGTTTTTATTGAGAGGGAGAAGGAAGAAGGTCCAGTGAGTGAGACAGAGGAGTGGAAACTGTAAAAAAAAGACAGGAGGGGACGCCGTCACAGATGCCAAAGGAAGAGAGAGTCTCAAGAAACAAGTCTCAGAAGCCTTGGGTGTTAAGATTTGCAAGTCATTGGTCCCTTCTAAGAGTGCTGTTTCAATAAGCAGTGAGTTATGAAGACACAACTCAGGTTGAAAATAATGAGCAGACAACTGGAAAATGAAAATAGTGGATGTTTTAAAAACTATATGTCTGCATATATTCCTATGGATAGAGAATTATAGTGGGGAGATGGAAATTTAACATATTTTAAGCAAGTTTAACATGGATAAATGTCCTAATAACTAATATTCAAGTTCCTCTAACATTTGGAAATCAAATTCACCTATTTTACTTAAATAAGCTTAAAAAATGCTGCTAATATTGCCATATCATTTGTGTATATTGTCTCTTTATTACTCCTTGTGCATACTGGTTTCGTTTTTCTTGTTTCTGTTTAAGATAGTTGCTTTCTTTCGAATCCATAATCCTCTGTGAACATTATTTAATATTTAATTTAATTGAGCTTTTAGCATTCCATTTCCTCTGATAATATTCATTTTCCTTTAAAAGCTTCTGTGAGTCAAGTTGATATTTTCATGAGAAGCACTTTAAAATGATCAGTTCAAATGAGTTTAGAGCTAATGACCATTTTCTTAAAATAATGTTGTTTTAAGATATGTCAACATTAGCATATTGAAGAGGTATACTTGCCACAAATGAAAAGAATAGAGTGGTGGTTGAATATGCCATTCAGTTAACATCTTTTTAATTAAACTTTTTATTTTGAGATCATTGTCGATTCACATGCAGTTGTATGACTTAATACAGAGAGATCCTATTTTCCCTTTACCCAGTTTCCCACAAAGATAACATCTTGCAAAACAATAGTACAATAGCACAATCAGGATATTGACATTGGCAGAGTCAAGTTATAGAAAATTTCCTTCATCACGAAGATCCCCATGTTGCCCTTTTATAGCCACCGTATTTCCCTCCCCCCCCCCCCATCCCCGCCCCCCCCCTC